>NC_041752.1:6871846-7072255 GCF_004115215.2 Ornithorhynchus anatinus | reverse complement strand
TAGGCTAGGGGAAAGATTAGGCTAGGGGAAACGTGAGGTTAGAGGAAAATTTTAGGCTAGGGGAGAATGTCGGGGTAGGGGAAAAGGTTAGGAGAGGGAAAAAGTAAGCCTAGGGGAAAAAGTTAGACTAGGGGAAAGAATAGGCTAGGGGAAAGGTTAGCCTAGGGGAAAATGTTAGGCTAGGGGAAAAGTTTAGGCCAGGGGATAGGTTAGGCCAGGGGAAAAGGTTAGGCCAGGGGAAAAGCTTAGGCTAGGGGAAAGGTTAAGGCTAGGGGGAAAGTTTAGGCCAGAGTGAAGTTTAGGTTAGCAGAAGAAGTTAGGCTAGTGAAGAGGTTAGTCTAGGGGAAAGAGTAGTCGAGGGGAAAGGTTAGGTTATGGGAAAACATTAGGCTAGGTGAAAGGTTTAGGTGAGGGTAAAACGTTAGGCTAGGGGAAAAGGTCAGAAGATCAGGCCAGGGAGAAGGTTAGGTCAGGGAGAAGGTTAGGTCAGGGGAATGGTTAAGCCAAGGGGAAAGGTTAGGCTAGGGTAAAAGGTTAGGCTAGGATAAAGGTTAGGCTAGGGATCAGGTTAGGATAAGGGAAACGGTTAGGCCAGGAAGAGGTTAGGCTAGGGGAAAGCCTTAGGCTAAGGGAAAAGGTTAGGTCAGGCGAATAGGTTAGGCCAGAGGAAAAGGTTAGGCTAGTGGAAAAGTTAAGGCTAGGGGAAAAGGTTAGGCCGGGGGAAAAGTTTAGGCCAGGGGAAACAGTGAGGCCAGAGGAAAAGGTTAGCTCAGGAAAAAGGATAGTCAAGTGAAAAGTTTATTCTAGGCAAATACGTTAGCATAGGGGAAAGGATAAGGGTCAGGTTAGGCTTTGGGAAAGGCTAAGGCCAGGGGAAATGGTTAGGCTACGGAAAAAGGTTAGTCAAAGGGAAAGGTTAGGTCAGGGAAAGGTTAGGTTAGGGGAAAAGGTTAAGCTAGGGGAAAGGTTAAGGCTAAGGGAAAAGGTTAGGCGAGGGGAAAAGGTTAGGCTAGGGGTAAGGGTTAGGCTAGGGGAAATGGTTAGGTTAGGGAAAACAGTTTAGGGGAAAATATTAGTCATGGGGAGAATGTTGGGGTAGGGGAAAAGGTTATGCGAGGGGAAAAGATCTGGCTAGGGTAAAATGTTAGGCCCGGGAAAAATTTAGGCCAGGGGAAAAGGTTAGAACTGGGGAAAGGTTAGGCCAGGAAAAAGCTTAGGCCAGTGGAAATGTTTACACCCGGGGAAAAGGGTAGGCTAGGGTAACAGGTTATTTCAGGGAACAGGATAGGCCAAGGGAAAAGGTTAGTCTTGGAAAAAACGTTACACTAGGGGAAGGTTTAGGCTAGGGGTCAGGTTAGGCTATGGGAAAAGGTTAGGCCAGGGGAAGAAGTTAGGCTAGGGGGAAAGGGTAGGCTAGCAGAAAAGGTTAGGCCAGGTGAATAGCTTAGGACAGGGGAAAATGTTAAGGCAAGGGAAAAGGTTAGGATAGGCAGAAACGTTAGGCTGGGGAAAAGTTAGGCAAGGGGAAAAGGTTAGGCCAGGGGAAATGGTTAGGTCAAGGGAAAGGGATAGGTCAAGAAAAAGGGTTAGGCTAGGTAAGAACTTACGCTAGGGCAAAGGTAAGGCTAGGGGAAAAGTTTAGGCCAAAGGTTAGGAAAAGATTAATCTAGAGGAAAAGGTTAAGCCAAGGGAAAAGGTTGAGCTAGGCAAAAACGTTAGGCCAGGGAAAGGTTAGGCTAGGGGAGAAGGTTAAAAGGGGCAAAAAAGTTAAGCTAGGGAAAAATTTGGGCCAGGAGAAAAGTTTAGGCCAGGGGAAAGGTTTAGGCACAGGGAAAAGGTTAGGCCAGGGGAAAAGGTTAGGCCAGGGGAATGGGTAAGGCTAGGGGAAAGGTTAGGCTAGGGGAAAGAATAGGCTGGGGAAAACATTAGGATAAGGGAAAACATTTAGCTTAGGGGAAACGTTTAGGCTAGGGGAAATGTTCAGGCTAGGGGAAAAAGGTAGGCTAGAGGAAAAGGTTAAGTCAGGGGAAAACGTTAGGCCAGGGGAAAATGAAAGACAAGGGTAAAGGTTTAGCACAAGGAAAAAGGTTAGGCCAAGGGAAAAGGTTAGACCAGGGGAAAAGGTTAATCTAGGGAAAAGGTTAGAATAGGCAAAAGCGTTAGGCTGGGGAAAGGTTAGGCTAGGGGAAAAGGTTAGGCTGGGGAAAATTTGGGCCAGGGGAAAAGGTTAGGCTAGGGGAAAAGGTTAGGCCAGGGGAATGTGTAAGGCTAGGGGAAAGGTTAGGCTAGGGGAAAGAATAGGCTAAGGAAAATATTAGGATAAGGGAAAACATTTAGTTTAGGGGAAAGGTTTAAGCTAAGGGAAATGTTCAGGCTAGGGGAAAAGGTTAGGCTAGGGGAAAAGGGCAGGCTAGAGGAAAAGGTTAGGCCAGGGGAAAAGGTTAGGCCAGGGGACAAGGTTAGACCACGGGAAAAGGTTAGGCACCGGGAAAAGGTTAGTCTAGGGAAATTAAGACAAGGGAAAAGGTTAGGATAGGCAAAAAGTTAGGCTGGGGAAAGGTTAGACTAGGGGAAAAAGTTAGGCCAGGCAAAAAAGTTAGTTTAGGGGAAAAGGTTACACCGTGGAAAATTTGGACCAGGGGAAATGGTTAGGCCAGGGGAAAGGTTTAGGCACAGGGAAAAAGTTAGGCCAGAGGAAAAGGTTAGGCCAGGGGAAAAGGTTTGCTAGGGGAGAGGTTAGGGTAGGGGAAAGAATAGGCTGGGGAAAACATTAGGCTAAGGGAAAACATTTAGCTTAGGGGAAAAGCTTAGGCTAGGGGAAACATTCAGGCTATGGGAAAAGTTTAGGCTAGGGGAAAGGGTAGGCTAGAGGAAAAATTTAGGCCAGGGAAAAAGGTTAAACCAGGGGAAAGGGTTAGGCCAAGGGAAAAGGGTAGGCCAAGGGGAAAGTTTAGGCCAGGGGAATGGGTTAGTCTAGTAGAAAGGTTAGGCTAGGGGAAAGAATAGGCTAGGGAAAACATTAGACTAAGAGAAAACCTTTAGCGTAGGGGAAAAGTTTAGGCTAGGGGAAAAGTTTAGGTTAGGGAAAAGGGTAGGCTAGAGGAAAAGCTTGGTACAGGGGAAAAGGGTAGGCCAGGGGAAAAGGTTAGTCTAGAGGAAAATGTTTAGCCAAGGGAAAAGGTTAAGCTAGCAAAGACAAACGCTGCAGGATCCAAATTGAAATGAAACAGATTTGGGGCCAATCCTGCAAGGCAAACTCTCTGTGGGCCAAACCGGAACAAAAATGTTTGGGGGCCATACCCGCCAGGCAAAGGCTGCAGGTCCCAAACCGAAACCAAAAAGGTTTGGGCGAAACCTGCAAGGCAAAGCCTGCGGGGCCCAAACTGAAATGAAAAGCATTCAGGGTCATATCTGTCAGGCAATGGATGAGGGGGTAAATCTACAAGGCAAATTCTAGGGGGCCCAAACTGTAAGCAAAAGGGTTCAGGGCCACACCTGAAAGGCAAAGGCTGTGGGGCCCAAACTGGAACCAAAAGGGTTCAGAGCCAAACTTGCAACATAATTGCTAGGGGAGCAAACCTGCAAGGCAAGGTCTGCGGGGCCCAAACTGTAGTGGAAAAGGTTCGGGGCCAAACCTGCAAGGCAAACTCTAGGGGGACCAAACTGGATCCAAAAGGGTTCAGGCCAAACCTGCAAGGCAAAGTCTGGGGGGCCAAACCGGTACCAAATTTTTTCAGGGCCAAACCTGCAAGGCAAAGGCTGCAGCACCCAAACTGAAACAAAAATGGTTCGGAGACAAACCTGCAAGGCAATGGCTGCCTGGCTCAAACAAGAATGAGCAGTGTTTGGGGCCCAACCTGCAAGGCAAAATCTGCGGGGCCCAAACTGCAACAAAAAGGGTTCGAGGCCAAACCTGCAAGGGAACCTTGAGATGGCCCAAACTGGAATCAAAGGGGTTGGGGCCAAACCTGCAAGGCAAACTCTAGGGTGCCCAAAGTGGAACCAAAAGAGTTTGAGGCCAAACCTGCAAGCAAAGGCAGTGGGGCCCAAACTGGAACCAAAAGGCTTCTGGGTCAAACCTGCATGGCAAACTCTAGGGGGCCCAAACTGAATGAAAAGGGTTCAGGCCCAATCCTGCAAGGCAAAGCCTGCGGGGCCAAAACCAGAACAAAAAGGGTTCAGGGACCAACCTGCAAGGCAAAGTATGGGGAACCCAAACTGGAACGAAAAGTGTTCGGGGCCAAACCTGCAAGGCAAAGGATCAGGGGACAATCATGCAAGGCAAAGGCTGCGGGGCCAAAACTGGAACCAAAAGCGTTCGGGGCCAAACCTGCAGGGCAATGGCTGTGGGGCCCTACCTGGAACCAAAAGGGGTCGTGACCAAACCTGCTGGGCAAAGGCTGTGGGGCCTAAACCTGAACGAAAAGGGTTGGGACCAAACCTGCAAGGCAAACAACTCTAGGGTGCCCAATTTGAACCCAAAACGGTTCGAGGACAAACCTGTGAGGCAAAGGCTGTGGGGCCCAAACAGGAACCAAAAGCGTTCCAGGCCAGACCTGAAAGTCAAACCCCGGGGGGGTCAAACTGGTACCCAAAGGGTTTGGCGCCAAACTTGCAAGACAAAGGTTGCAGAACCCAAACTGAAAGGAAACGGGGTCGGGGCCAATCCTGCTAGGCAAACTCTGTGGGGGGCAAACTGGAACAAAAATGGTTGGGGGGCAGACCTGCAAGGCAAATGCTATAGGGCGAAAACTGTAACCAAAAGTGTTCAGAGCCAAACCTGGAAGGGAAAGGCTGTCTGGCCCAAACTGGAATGAGACGTGTTTGGGGCCCAACTTGCAAGGCAAAGTCTTTGGGCCCAAGAATGCAATGAAAAAGGTTCAGGGCCAAACCTGCCAGGCAAACACTGTGGGACCCAAACCAGGAAGAAAAGAGTTCGGGGCCCAACCAGCAAGGCAAAGTCTGCGGTACCCAAAATGGAAAAAAAAGGGTTCGGGGCCAAACAGGCAAGGCAAAGGATGCCTGGACCTAACTGGAATGAGAAGGGTTCAGGTACCAAATTGGAACAAAAAGCATTCAGAGCCAAACCTGCAAGGCACACTAGAGTCGGCCCACACTGGAACCAAAAGTATTCAGGGCCAAACTTGCAAGGCAAAGGCTGCAGGGCCCAAACTGGAACCAAAAGGGTTCGGGCAAAGCTGCAAGGCAAAGGCTATGGAGCCAAACCTGCAAAACAAAGGCTGCAGGGCCCAATGTGGAAACAAAAGGGATCCAGGCCCAACCTGCAAGTCAAAGTCTGCGGGACCCAAACTTGAAGGAAAAGGATTCGGGCCAAACCTGCAAGATAAAGCTGTGGGACCCAAAATAAAATGAAATCGTTTTGGGGCCAATCCTGCAAGGCAAAATCTAGGGGGCCCAAAGTGTAACTTAAACGGTTCTGGGCCAAACCACCAAGTAAAAGCTGCAAGGCCAAAATCTTAACGACAAAGGTTCGGGGCCAAACCTGCAACCCAAACTCTAGGGGGTCCAAACAGGTACCAAAAGCGTCCAGGACCAAACCTGCAAGGAAAACTCTGGGGCGGCCAACCTGCTACCAGAAGGGTTCAAGGCCAACTTGCAAGGCAAAGGCGAGAACCAAAGTGAAACAAAATGGGTTTGGGGCCAAACCTTCAAGGTAAACTCAAGGGGGCCCAAACTGGAACCAAAAGGGTTCGGGTCCAAACCTGCAAGGCAAAGGCTGCGGGATCCTAACTGGAACCCAAAGGGTTCAGGGCCAAAGCTGCAAGGCAAACCTGCAGGCAAAGGCTGCGGGGCCCAAAGTGGAATCAAAAGAGTTCCAGGCCCAACCTGCAAAAGGCAAAGTCTGTGGGACCCAAAGTGGAATGAAAAGGCTTCCGGGTCAAACCTGAAAGGCAAAACCTAAAGGGCCCAAACTGGAACGAAAAGTGTTCGGGGCATTACCTGCAAGGCAAACTCTGGGGAGGCCAAGCTGGTACCAAAAGCCTTCGAGTCTAGACCTTCAAGGCAAAGGCTGCAAGACTTAAATGGAAAAGAAACGGGTTCAGGGCCAAACGTGCAAGGCAAAGGCTGCAGGGCCCAAACCTGCAAGGCAAAGCTTGTGGGTCCCAAAGAGGAACGAAAATGGTTCAGGCCCAAACCTGCAAGACAAAGGCTGGTGGGTCAAAACTGGAAAGAAAAGGGTTCAGGGTCAATGCTGCAAGGCATAGTGTGGGAGGCCCAAAGTGAAACTAAAAGGGCTTGGGGTCAAACCTGCAAGGGAAAGGCTGGGAGGCAAAAATGGCATGAAAAGGGTTCAGGGCCAAACCTGCAAGACAGAGGTGGGGGCGGGGGGGTAAAATTGGAAGACAAAAACTGGGGGAGCCAAACTGGAACAAAAAGTGTTTGGGATCAGGGCTCCAAGGCAAAGGCTTGGGGGGGGCAAATCTGGAAGGCAAAGGCGGGGGGCCCAACCTGGAATGAGAAACCTTCAGGGCCAGAGGGGGAAGGCAGAGGGGTGAGGTTGGGGGGGAACCTGGAAAGAGAGGTGTTCGAGGCCAGGCCTGGAAGTTAAAGGCAGGGGGACCCAACCTGGAACGAGAAGGGTTCGGGGCGGGCCTGGTATCAAAGGCGGGGTGGGGGCCAACCTGGAGCGAGAAGGCTTCAGGGCCAGGCTGGAAAGCCAAAGGCGGGGGGGCCAAACCTGGAACGTGAAGGCTTGGGGGCCAGGCCTGGAAGGCAGTGCTGTTGAGGGGAGGGTGGTCCAACCTGGAACAAGAAGGATTTAGTGACAAACCTGGAAAGCAAAGGGCACGGGGGCAAACCTGGAAAGAGAAGTGCTTGGGGCCAAACCTGGAAGGCAAAGGTGCAGGGGCCCAACCTGGAACGAGAAGCGTTCAGGGCCAGGCCTGGAAGGCCTAGGTGGGGCAGCCAATCCTGGAAGGCAAAGGCAAGGGGGCCCAACGTGGTACAAGAAGGTTTCGGGACCAGGCCTGGAAGGCATAGGCAGGGGGACCAAACCTGTTAGGAGAAGGGTTCGGGCCAGGCCGGGAAGACAAAGGCAGGGGGCCTAACCTGAAATGAGAAGGGTTTGGGGCCTGGCCTGGAAATCAAAGGCTGGGGGGCCCAACCTGGAACGAGAAGTGTTTGGGACCTAGTCAGGAAGGCAAAGGCTGGGGAGCCCAACCTGGAATGAGAAGGATTCAGGGCCAGGGCTGGAAATAAAAGGAGGGGGGTGTCCAAAACTTGAACGCAAAGGCTTCGGGGCAAGGTCAGGAAGGCAAATGCTTGGCGGGGGCAAACCTGGAACCAGAAGGGTTCAGGGCCAGGCCTAGAAGGCAAAGGCGGGGTGGGTCCAACCTGGAAGGCAAAGGCCGGGGGGCACAACATGGAACAAAAAGGGTTTGGGGCCAGGCCTGGAAAGCAAAGGAGGGGGAGTCCAATCTGGAAGGCAAAGACGTAGGGGCGCAACCTGGAATGAAATGGTGGGGGTGTCCAACCTCGAAGGCAAAGATTGGGTGGGAGGGCAAACCTGAAATGAGAAGGGCTCGGGACCAGGCCTGGAAGGCAAAACAGGGGGAGTCCCATCTGGAAGGCAAAAGTGGAGCGGCCCAACCTGGAACGAGAAGGCTTCTGGGACAGGCCTCGAAGGCAAAGGTGTGGGGACCCAACCTGGAATGCAAAGGGATCGGGGCCAGGTCTGGAAGGAAAAGGCGGTGGTGCCAAACATGGAAGGAGAAGAATATCGGGGCCAGGAGTGGAAGGCAATGGCTGGGGGACCCAACCTGGAATGAGAATGCTTTGGGGTCAGGTCTGGAAGGCAATGGTCGGGGGGACCAACCTGGAATGAGAAGGCTTCGGGGTCAGGTCTGGAAGGGAATGGTCGGGGGGACCAACCTGGAACAAGAAGGGTTTGGGGCCAGGCCTGGAAGGCAAAGACGGGGGCCCAGGCTGAGAAGGCAAAAGGGGGGGGGCGGGCAACATCGGAACGAGAAATGTTCGGGGTTAGGCATGGGGTCCTAAACTGGAAGGCAAAGGCAGGGGGGTCCAAGCTGGAAGGCAAAGGCGGGGCAGGGCGGGGGGCACAACCTAGAACGAAAAGGGTTTAGGGCCAGGCCTGAAAGGCAAAGGAGGGAGAGTCCAAACTGAAAGGCAAAGACGGAGGGGCCCAACCTGGAACTAAAGGTTTTGGCCAGGCCGGGAAGGCAAAGGCAGGGGGACCAAACTGGAACGCGAAGGCTTCTGAGCCAGGTCTGGAAGGTAAAGGCAGAGTTGCCAAACCTGGAACGAGAAGGGCTCAGGGCCAGGCCTGGAAGGCAACGCTTGGGGGGCCCAACCTAGAACGCGAAGGCTTTGGGCCCAGATCTGTAAGGCAAAAGCTCGGGGGCCGAACCTGGAACGAGAAGGCTTCAGGGCCAGGCTGGAAAGGCAAAGGCGGTCGGGGGACACACCAGCAATGCGAAGGCTTCAGGGACAGGCCAGGAAGGCAAAGGCTGGGGAGCCAAACCTGGAATACGAAGGTTTCGGGGCAAGGCCTGGAAGGCAATGGTGTGTGTGTGGGAGTCCAACCTGGAATGAGAAAGGTTTGGGTCCAAACCTGGAAGACAAAGGCAGGGGGGACCAAACCTGGAATGAGAAGTGTTCTGGGCCAAGCCAGGAAGGCAAAGGCATGGGGCCCAACCTGAAAAGAGAAGGGTTCCATGCCAGGCCTGGAAATCAAAGGCTGGGGGGTCCAACCTGGAACGACAAGTGTTTGGGGACAGGTCGGGAAGGGAAAGGCGGGGCGGGGGGCGAACCTGGAATGATAAGGAATCGGGGCCAGGCCTGGAAGGAATGGAGGAGGGCGTCTAACCTGGAAGGCAAAGGCTGGAGGGCCAAACCTGGAAAGCAAAGGCTTTGGGGCCAGGCTGGGAAGGCAAAGGCTGGGGCGGGGAAGGGGGGTGCAAACCTGGAACGCGAAGGCTTCGAGGCCAGGCTGAGAAGTCAAATGCAGGGAGGGCCAAGCCTGGCACGAGACGGGCTTGGGACCTGGGCCTGGAAGGCAAAACGGGGGAGGGGTCCAACCTGCAAGGCAAAGGCAGGTGGGCCAAACTGGGAAAGCAAAGCCTTCGGGGCCAGACCTGGAAGGCATAGTTTAGGCAAGATGTAAAGTTTAGATTAAGGGATATGTTAGGCTAGGGAAAGTGATAGGCCAGGGGACACGTTTAAGACGGGGAATAGGTTATGCTAGGAGAACAGTTAGGCCAGAGGGAAAGGTTAGACCAGGGGAAACATAAGGCTTCGGGAAAAGGTTAGGCTAGGGGCAAAAGTTTGGTTAGGGGAAAAGCAGGTTAGGCTAGGTGTAAAATTTAGCTTCAGGGAAAAGCTTAGGCTAGGTGATAGAGTTAGGCTAGGGTAAAAGGTTAGGCTCGGGTAAAAGATTAGGCTCAGGGAAAAGATTAGGCTAGGGGAGAAGGATAGGCTGGAGACAGGGTAGGTCGGAGAAAAGGTTATGCTAGAAGAAAGGTTAAGGAGAAGGGAAAGGTTAGGCTATGGGAAAAGGTTAGCCTAGGGGAAAAGCTTAGGCGAGGTGAGAGGTTTAGGCAAGGTGTAAAGTTTAAGTTAGGGGAAAAGATTAAGGTCAGGGAAAATTTTAAGCCAGGGGAAAAGGATAGGCCATTGGAAAAGGTTAGACTAGGGGAAAAGGTTGGGCAAGGGCAAAGATTTGGCTAGGTAAAGATTAGGTTAGGGGTAAACATCAGGCTAGGGGAAAAGGTTAGGCTAAGGGAAAAGATTAGGCTAGGGGAAAAGGTTACTATGCTAGGGGATAAGGTTAGTCTCAGGGAAATGTTTAGGCTAGGGGAAAAGGTTAGACCAGGGAAGAGGTTAGATATGGAAAATTGATAAGCTAGGGGAAAGGGTAGGCCAGGTGAAAAGTTTAAGTTAGGGGAAAAGGTTAGGCCAGGGGAAAAGGTTAGGCCACTGGAAAAGGTTAGGCTAGGGGAAATATTAGCTTGGGGAAAACATTAGTCCAGGGGAAAAGGTTAGGCAGGGTGAAAAGTTTAGCTTAGGGGAAAAGCTTAGGCTAGGGGAAAGGGTTAGGCAGTGAGACAAGGTTAGGCTAGGGGAAAAGGTTAGGCAAGGTTTAAAGTTTACGTTAGGGGAAAAGGTTAGGCCTAAGTGATAAATAAGGTTAGGCTAGGGGAAAGGTTTAGTCCAGGTGAAAAGGTGTGGTCAGGGAAAAGCTTAGGCCAGGGGAAAAGTTTAGGCTAGGGGAAAAGACTAGGCTGGGGGAGAATGTTAGGCTAGGTGAAGATGTTAGGTTATGGGAAATGGTTAAGCTAAGGGAAAAAGTTAGGTCAGGGGAAAAGGGTAGACCATGGCAAAGGTTAGGCCAGGGGAAAGGATAGGTCAAGGGAAAAGGTTAGGCAAGGAGAAATGGTTAGGTAATGGGATAAGGTTAGGCTGGGGAAATGTTTAGGCTAGGGAAAATGTTAGTCTAGGAGAAAAAGTTAGGATACAGGATAAGGTTAGGTCAGGCAAAGCTTAGGCCACGGGAAAAGACGAGGCCAGGTGAAAAGGTTACGCTGGGGAAATGGTTAGGCAAGGGGAAAAGGTTAGTAGAGGGGAAGAGATAGGCTAGGGGGAAAGGTTAGGAGGGGTCCGTAGTTTAGGTTAGGGGGAAAGGTTTGGCTATGGTAAAGGGATAGGCTTTGGTAAAAGTTTAGGCTATGGGAAATGGTTACGTTAGGGGAAAGGTTAGGCTTGGGTTGAGGGTTGGGCTAGGGGAAAAGATTGCAATAGGGGAAAAGTTAAGGTTAGGGGCAAAGGATAGGCCAGGGGAAAAGTTTAAGCCATAAAATGTTATGCTCGGGGAAATGTTAGGCTATGGTAAAAGGTTAGGCTACCATAAAAGGTTAGACTAGGGCAAAAGGTTAGGCAAGGGGAAAGGTTAGGCTATGGGAAAAGGTTAGTCAAGGTGTGAAATTTAGGTAAGAGAAAGGTTAGGCTAGGGAAAAGGATAGGCCAGGGGAAAAGGTTAGTCCATGGGAAAAGTTGAAGCCGGGGAATAGGTTATGCTAGGGGAAAAAGTTAGGCCGGGGGATAGGATAGGCCACGGGGAAAGGTTAGGCCAGGGGAAAGTTAAGAATTCGGGAAAATGTTTAGACTAGGTGTAAAGGTTAGGTTAGGGGGAAAGCAGGTTAGGCTTACTGTAAAGGTTAGGTTAGGGGAAAAGCTTAGGCTAGGGGAAAGGGTTAGGCTAGGGTAAAAGATTAGGCTAGGGGAAAAGATGAAGCTAGGGGAGAGGTTTAGGCTAGGGGAAAAGGTAAGGCTGCAGAAGAGGTTAGGCCACGGGAAAAGGTTAGGCCAGGGGGAAAGGTTAGGACGGGGGAAAGCTTGAGCTTAGGGTGAAAGCTTAGGCTATGGGAAATAGGCTATGGGAAAAGGTTAGGTTATAGGAAATGGTTAGGCTACAGGAAATGGTTAGGCTATGGGAAATGGTTAGGCCAGGGGAAAAGGTTAAGCCAGGAGAAAAGGTTAGGCCAGGGGAAAATGTTAGGCCAAGGGAAAAGGTAAGGCTGGGTTAAAGGGTTAGGTCATGGAAAAGGACATGCCAAGGTAAAAGGTTAAGCTAGGCAAAAACATTAGGCTACGGGAAAGGTTAGGCTAGGGGAAAAGGTTAGTCTAGGGGAAAGGTTTGGCTAGGCGAAAGCGTTGGGCTAGGGGGAAAACATTACGCTAGGGGAATAGGTTAAGCCAGGGGAAAAAGTTAGGCGAGGGGAAAAGTTTAGTCTAGGGGAAACATTTGGCCAGGGTGAAGCTTAGGCTAGCAGAAAATGTTAGTCTAGGAGTATAGTTTAGCCTAGGGTAAAAGGTTAGACACTGAGAAAAGGTTAGGCTCAGGGAAAAGTTTAGGCCTTGGGAAATGCTTAGGCCAGGGAAAGGGATAGGCCAAAGGAAAAGTTTAGGCTCAGGGGAAAGGTTATTTTCATGGAAGAGGTTAGGTCAGAGGGAAAGGTTAGGCTAAGGGGGATAGGTTTAGGCTAGGGGAAAAGGTTAGGCCAGGGAAAAGGTTAGACTATGGGAAAGGGATAAGTAGGGGGAAAGGATAGGCCAGGGGAAATATTAGGCAAGGGAAAGGATAGGCTACAGGAAAAGATTAGTCTAGGGCAAAAGGTTGGGCTAGGGGAAAAGGTTACCCCGGGAAACAGGTTAGGGTGGGGAAAAGGTTAAGCTAGGGAAAAAATGGGTCTGGGGAAAATGTTAAGTCTAGGGGAAAAGTTTAGGCCAGGGAAAAGGTTAGACTATAGGAAATGGATAAGCTAGGGGAAAAGCTTAGTCCAAGTGAAAGATTTTGCAAGGGAAAGGTTAGGCTAGGGGAAAAGATTAGGCTAGGAGAAAATGTTAACCCGGGGAACAGGTTAGGGTAGTGGAAAAATTTAGGCCAGGGGCAAAAGTTAGGCCTGGAGGAAGGATAGGCCAGGAAAAAACTTAGGCCAGGACAAAAGGTTACGTCAGGGAAAATTTTTCTGCTCGGGGAAAAGGTTAGGCTAGGGGAAAAGGTTATTTCATGAAAAAGGATAGGCCAAGGGAAAAAGTTAGTCTAGGAAAAAACATTAGGCTAAGGGAAAGGTTAGGCTAGGGGTCAGGTTAAGCTATGGGATACAGTTAGAAAAAGCTATGGGAAATGGTAAGGCGAGGAGAAAAGGTTAGGCTGAGGGAAAAGGATAGGTTGGGGGAAAAGTTTAGGCCAGGGGAAAAGGCTAAACCAGGAAAAAATGCTAGGCCAGGGAAAAAGGCTAGGCCAGGGGAAAAGGCTAGGCCAGGCAAAAGGTTAGGCCAGGGGAAAAGGTAAGGCTACAGGAAAAGCTTAGGTCAGGGAAAAGGATAGGCCAAGGAAATGTTTATTCGAGGAAAAATGTTAGGCTAGGGTAAAGGTCAGGCTAGGGGTCAGGTTAGGCTACGGGAAAAATTTAGTCCAGGGGAAGAAGATAGGCTAGGGGAAAGGGGTATGCTGGAGGAAAGGTTTAGGCTAAGGGAAAAGGTTAGGCCAGGGGAAAAGGTTAGTTCAGGGAAAAGGATAGGCCAAGAGACAATGTTAGCCTAGGGGAAAAGGTTAAGCCAAGAGAAAAGGTTAGGCTAGGCAAAAACCTTAGGCTGGGGAAAGGTTAGGCTACGGAAAAAGGAAAGGCCTGGTAAAAATGATAAGAAAGGGGAAAAGGTTAGGCGGGGAAACCCGAAACGAGCTGGGTTCGGGCACAGGCCTAGAAGGCAAAGGCGCAGGGGCCCAACCTGGAGGAGAAAGGCAGGGGGCCAAACCTGGAAGGCAAAGGCTGGGGGGACCAACCTGGAATGACAAGGGTTCGGGACCATGCCTGGAAGGCAAATGTGAGGGAGCCCAACCAGGATAGAGAAGGGTTTGGGGCCAGGCCTGGAAGGAAAATGCAGGGGCAGCAAACCTGGAATGAGAAGGGTTCGTGGCCAGGATTGTAAGGCAAAGGTTGGGGGGCCCAACCTGGAAGGCAAAGGCTGGGGGGTCCAAAAGGGAAAGGAAAGGCGGCGGGATGGGGGGACATCCTGGAACGAGAAGGGTTCGGGGCCTGGCCTGGAAGGCAAAGGCAAAGGGGTCCAGCCTGGAAGGCAAAGGTGGGGGCCCCAAACCTGGAATGAGAAACGTTCGGGGCCAGGCATCGAAGGCAAAGCCCGGGGGCCCAACCCAAGAGAAAAACGCCGGGGGCCCAACCCAGAAGAAAAAGGCCGGGGGCGGGGGGCAAGCCTGGTACAAGAAGGGTTCAGGGCCTAACCTCTATGGTAAAGGCTGTGGGACCCAAACTGAAACAAAATGGGTTGGGGCCAAACCTGGAAGGCAAATTCGACGGGGGCCAAATTGGAAGAAAAAGGGTTGGGGGCCAAAGCTGCAAGGCAAAGTATAGAGGGGAAAACCTGCAAGCCAAAGGCTGCCTGGCCCAAATTGGAATGAGGGGGTTTGAGGCCCAACCTGTAAGGCAAAGGCTACAGGGCCCAAAACTGAACGAAAAGTGCTCAGAACCAAACCTGCAAGGAAAACTCGAGTGGGACCAAACTGGAACAAAAAGGGTTAGGGACCATACCTGCAAGGCATAGGCTGTGGTGCCTAAACTGGAATCAAAAGGGCTCAAGGCTAGAACTGCAAGGCAAAGACTGTGGGCCCAAAGCTGGAAACAAAAGGGTTCAGGGCCAAAGCTGAAAAGCAAAGTGTTGGGAACCCAAACTGGAATGATTAAGGTCGGGGCCAAACATACAAGGCAAAGATTGTGGGGGCAAACCTGCAAGGAAAAGGCTGCAGGGACAAACCTGAAAGGCAAACTATGGGGGTGACAAACTGGAACAAAAAGGGTTGGGACCGAAACCTGCAAAGCAAAGGCTTGCAGGGGCCCAAAAATGAATGAAAAGTTTTCGGGGCCAAACCTGCAAGGCAAATTCTAGGGTGCCCTAACTGTAACCAAAAGTGTTTGGGCCCAAATGTGCAAGACAAAGGCTGTGGGGCCTAAACTGGAACAAAAAGGGTTCGGGACCAAACCTGCAAGGCCAATGCTGTGGGACCCAAACTGGACACAAAAGCGTTCCGGGCCCAACCTGCAAGGCAAAGTCTGTAGGACTCAAATTGGAATGAAAAAGGTTCATGGCCAAACTTGCAAGGCATAGGCTGCAGGGCCCAAACCTGAACAAAAAACATTCGGGGCCACACCTACAAGGTAAATTCTAGGGGACCCAAATGGGAACCAAAAGGGTTCGGGCCAAACCTGCAAGGCAAACTCTGTGGGGCCAAAACTGTAAGGAAAAGGCTGTGGGGCCCAGACTGGAACCAAAAGGGTTTGGAGGCCACACTTGCATGGCAAAGGCTGCAGGACTCAAACTGGAACAAATTGAGTTCCAGGCCGTTCTGGGCCCAACCTGCAAGGCAAAGTCTGCGGAATCCAAACTGGAACCAAAAGGGTTTGGGGCCCAACCTGCAAGGCAAAGGCTGTGGGTCCTAAACTGGAACCAAAAGGATTCGGGACCAAATCTACAAGGCAAAGGCTGCAGGGCCCAAACCTGAACGAAAAGGTTTCGGGGCCAAACCTGCAAGGCAAACTCTGGGGTGCCCAAACTGGAACCAAAAAGGTTAGGGGACAAATCTGCAAGGCAAACCCTGGGGGGCAGCAAACTGGTACCAAAAGAGTTCAGGGCCAAACTTGCAATGCAGAGATTTGGGGGGCAAACCTGCAAGGCAAAGGCTGCTGGGCCGAATCTGGAACCAAAAGGGAATGGTGCCAAACCAGCAAGGCAAAGGCCATGGGGCCTAAACCTGAATGAAAAGGGTTTGGGGCTGAACCTGCAAGGCAAACTGTAGGAGCCCAAACTGCAAGGCAAAGTCTCTGGGACCCAAACTGGAATGAAAAGGGCTCGGGCCAAACCTGTAAGGCAAACTGGGGCGCAAACTGGAACAAAAAGGATTGGGGGCCAAACCTGCAAGGCAAAGGCTGGGGGGCCAAAGTGTAACCAAAAGGGTTTGGGGCCAATAGCTGTAAGGCAAAGGCTGTGGGGCCCACAGTGGATCCAAAAAGGTTCGGGGCCAAACCTGCAAGGCAAGGGCTGTGGGCCCAAACCTGAACTAAAAGGGTTTGGGGCCAAACCTACAACCCAACTCTAGGGGGTCCAAACTGGCACCAAAAGGGTATAGGACCAAATTTGCAAGGCCAACTCTGGGGCAGCTAAACTGGTGCCAGAAGGGTTCCGGGCCAACCTGCAAGGCAAAGGCTGAGAGACTCAAAGAGAAATGAAATGGGTTGCAGCAAAACTTTCAAGGCAAACTTTGTGGGGGGCCAACCTGGAACAGAAAGGGTTGGGGGCCAAACCTGCAAGGCAAAGGCTGTGGGGCCCAAACCTGAATGAAAAGCGTTTAGGGCCAAACCTGTAAGGCAAACTATAAGGGGCCCACCCTGGAACCAAAAGCGTTCGGGGCCAAACTTGCAAGGCAAAGGCTGCAGGGCCCAAACTGGTACTAAAAGGTTTCGGGGCCAAAGCTGCAAGGCAAAGGCTCTGGGGCCAAACCTGCAAAGCAAAGGTTGCAGGGCCCAATGTGGAAACAAAAGTGTTCCGGGCCCAACCTGGAGGTCAAAGTCTGCGGGACCCAAACTGGAATGAAAAGCATTCGGGGCCAAATCTGCAAGGCAAAGGCTGCGGGGTCCAAACTTGAAGGAAAATAATTTGGGGCCAAACCTGCAAGATAAAGGCTGTGGGAGGCAACTGAAATTAATCCGTTTCAAGGCCAATCCTGCAAAGCAAACTCTAGGGGACCCAAAGTAGAATCTAAAATGTTTGGGGCCAAATCTGCAAGGCAAAGTCTGAGGGGGGCAAACTGGAACTTTAAGGATTGGGGGCCAAACTGATGAGGTAAAGGTTGCAGGGCCCAAACTGGAACCAAAATCGTTCAGGGTCAAATGTGCAAGGCAAACGCTGTGGGGCTGAACCTGGAATTAAAACGTTTCGGGCCAAACCTGCAAGACAAAGGTTGGGGGGGTGAGGCAAAGCTGCAAGGCAAAAGCTGCAAAGCCTAAAATTGAAATGAAAAGTATTCGGGGCCAAACCTGCAAGGGAAAAGCTGTGGGGTCCTAACAGGAACGAAAAGGGTTCAGGGTCAAACTTGCAAGGCAAAGGCTGGGGGGCGGGGGAGGGGGCAACCTGCAAAGCAAAGGCTGAAAGGCCCAAACTGGAACGAAAAGCGTTTGGGGCCAAACCTGCAAGGCAAAAATTGTGAGGTCCTAACTGGAACGAAAAGGGTTTTGGACCAAACCTGCAAGGCAAAAATTGTGGGGTCCAAACTGGAGTGAAAAGGATTTGGGGCCAAACCTGCAAGGCAAAGGCTTGGGGGCAAAACTTGAATGAATAGGGCTGGGGGCCAAACCTGCAAGACACAGGCTGGGGGAGCAAAATTGGAAGGCAAAAACTGGGGTACCCAAACTGGAACAAAAAGTGTTTGGAAACGGGCCTGCAAGAAGGCTAGTGGACCCAAAATGGAACGAGATCGCTTTGGGGCCAAACCTGCAAGTCAAAGGCTGGAGGGGCAAAGGTGGAATGAAAAGGGTTCGGAGCCAGGCCTGCTTAGGGGAAAATCTGTAAGACAAGGCTAGGGGTCCTAAAATGGAATGAGAAGGGTTTGAGTCCAGACATGGAAGGCGAAAGCAGGGGGTGCCAAACTGGTACAAAAAGGGCTTGGGGCCATACTTTCAAGGCAAGGCTAGGGGGTCCAAACTGGAACAAAAAGGGTTTGGAGCCAAACGTGCAAGGGAAAGCCTGGAGGGTAAAACTAGAAGGCAAATACTGAGAGACCTAAACTGGAACAAAATGGTTCAGGGCCAGGCCTGCAAGGCAAAGGTGGGGGACCAAACCTGGAATGAGAAGGCTTTGGGGCTAGGCCTAGAAGGCAAAGGTGGGGGGACCCAAACCTGGAGGGCAAAGGCAAGGGGGCCCAACCTGGTACAAGAAGGACAAGCCTGGAAGGAAATGATGGGGGAGTCTAACCTGGAAGGCAAAGGAGGGCGGGACCAACATGGAACAAGAAGGGTTCAGGGCCAAAACTAGAAGGCAAAGATGGGGGGTTCAACCTGGAACGAGAGGGTTTGGGCCCTGGCTGGGAAGGCAAAGGCTGGGGACCCAACATGAAAATAGAAGGTTTTGGGGCCAGGCCGGGAAGGCAGAGGCTGAGGGGCCAAAGCTGGAACAAGAAAGCTTTGGGGCTAGGCCTGGAAGGCAAAGGCCTGGGGGCAAGGCCCAGGAATTTAAAGGTGCAGGGGCCCAACCTGGAATGAAAAGAGTTCGGGGCCAGGTCTGGAAGGCCAAGGCTGGGGGAGCCCAATGTGGAAAGCAAAGGTGGGATGGCTCATCCTGCAAGGCAAAGGTCAGGGGGCCAAACCTTGAACTAGAAGAGTTCGGGCCCAGGCCAGAAAGGCAAAGGCGGGAAAGCTCAACCTCGAACGAGAAGGGTTCAGGTCTGGCCTATAAGGCGAAGGCAGGGGGGCAGGGCAGGATGGCAAAAGCGGGGGGGTCAAATCTGGCATGAGAAGGGTATGGGGCTAAACCTGGATGGCAAAGGCTGGGGGGCCAAACCTGGAAAGAGAAGTGTTCAGGGCCAGGCGAGGAAGGCAAAGGCTGAGGGGCCAAACCTGGAATGAGAAGGCTTCAGGGCCAGGACTGGAAGGCAAAGGCCTAGGGGCAAGGCCGGGAACTCAAAGGCCCAGGGGCCCAACTTGGAATGAGAAGAGTTCAGGGCTAGGCCTGGAAGGCCAAGACTTGGGTGGGGGGGCAACGTGGAAAGCAAAGGCGGGTTGGCCCAACCTACAAGGCAAAGGTGGGGGGGCCAAACCTGGAACTAGAAGGGTTAGGGCCCAGGTCAGAAAGGTAAGGCAAAGGCGGGGAAGCCCAACCTCGAACGAGAAGGGTTTGGGGCCAGGCCTGGAAGACAGAGGCAGGTGGGCAGACAGGGAAGGCAAAAGTGTTTGGCGGAAGGGAGGGGCAAACCTGGAACGAGAAGGGTTTGGGGCTAGGCCTGGAAGACAAAAGTAAGGGGGCCCAACCTGGAAGGCAAAGGGGGTGGGACCAAACCTGAAGGCAAAGGGAGGAGGGCCCAACTTGGTATGAGAAATGTTCGGGACTAGGCCTGGAAGGCAAAGGGTGGGGGACCAAACCTGGAACGAGAAGTGTTCATGGCCAAGCATGGAAGGCAATGCCGGGGGGGGGCACCCTGAATGAGAAATGTTAGGGGCCAGGCCTGGAATCAAAGGGGAGTTGGGGGGGGCAACCTGGAATGAGAAGGCTTCGGGGCCAAGCCTAGAAGGAAATGGCAGGGGGAACCACCTGGAACGAGAAAGGTTCGGGGCCAGGCCTGGAAGGAAATGGCGGAGGTGTCCAACCTCGCAGGCAAAGATTGGGAGGGGGGGCAAACCTGGAACAAGAAGGGTTCAGGGCCAGGCCTTAAAGGCAAAGGTGGGGGGGTCCGACCTGGAAGGCAAAGGCGGAGCGGCACAACCTTGAATGAAAGGGGTTCGGGGCCAGGCCTGGAAGGAAACGGCGGGGGTGTCCAACCTCAAAGACAAAGGTGGCGGGGGCAAATCTGAAACAAGAAGGGTTCAGGGCCAGGCCTGCAAGGCAAAGGAGGCTGAGTCCAATCTGGAAGGCAAATGCAGGGGGGCCCTACCTGGAACAAGAAGGCTTCAGGGACAGGTCTCGATGGCAAAGGCGGGGGGACCAAACCAGGAATGAGAAGGGTTCATATCCAAGCATGGAAGGCAAAGGCAGGCGGGACCAACTTAGCATGAGAAGTGTTTGGGGCCAGGGCTGGAAGGCATAGGCAGGGGGACCAAACCTGGAATGAGAAGGGTTTGTGGCCAGGCAAGGAAGCCAATGGCAGGGGTGGCCCCAACTGGAACGAGAAAGGCTCAGGGCCAGGCCTGAAATCAAAGGGGTCGGAGCAACCTAGAATGAGAAGGCTATGGGGCCAGTTCAGGAAGGCAAAGGTGGGAGGGCCCAACCTGGAACGAGAAGGGTTCGGGGCCACGCCTGGAAGGAAACGGTGGGGGTGTCCAACCTCAAAGGCAAAGGCGGAGGCCAAACCTGGAACGAGAAGGCTTCAGGGCAAGGTCGGGAAAGCAAAGGCGGGGGGGGGGGCCCAACCTGGAACGAGAAGGGTTGGGGGCCAGGCCTGGAAGGAAACGGCGGGGGTGTCCAACCTGGAAGGAAAAAGCGGGGGCTAAACATGGAATGAGAAGTGTTCAGGGCCAGGCCTAGAAGGCAAAGGCCGGGTGGCCCAATCTAGAATGAGAAGGCTTCGGGGCCAGGCCTAGAAGGCAAAGGATGGGGACCCAACTTGGAACGAGAAAGGTTCGGGGCCAGGCCTGGAAGGCAATGGCAGGGTTGGCCCAACCTGGAATGAGAAAGGTTCGGGGCCAAGCCTGGAATCGGGGGGTGGGGGGCAACATGGAACGAGAAGGCTTTGGGGATATGTCGGTAGGGCAAAGGTTGGGGGGGGGCAATGTTGAAACACGAAGGCTTAGGGGCCAGGCTGGGAAGGCAAAGGCTGAGTGGGGGGGCAAACCTGGAACGCGAAGGCTTTTGAGCTGAGCCTGGAAGTCAAAGGCGGAAGAGCAAACCTGGAATGAGAAGCACTCGGGGCCTGGGCCTGGAAGGCAATGGTGAGGAGGGGTCCAACCTGCAAGGCAAAGGCAGGTGGGCCCAACCTACAATGCAAAGGCCTCGGGGCCAGGCCAGGATGGCATAGGTTAGGCAGGGAGTTTAGGTTAGGGGATATGTTACACTATAGAAAGGGATAGGCCGGGGAAAGGTTTGGCCTTGGCAAAAGTTTAAGTTGGGGAATAAATTATGCTAGGGGAAAAGGTTAGGCCAGGGGGAAGGTTAGGCTCAGGGAAAAGGATAGGCTCAGGGAAAAGGTAAGGCCAAGGGAAAACGTTAGGCCTGGGGAAGAGGTTAGACTAGGGGAAAAGGTTAGACTAGGAGAAAAGGTTAGGCTAGGGGAAAAGGTTAGGCTAAAGGAAAAGGTTAGGCTAGGTGAAAGGATAGACCAAGGGAAAAGGTTAGGCTAGGTATAAAGGTTTGGTTAGGGGAAAAGTTAAGGCTAAGAAAAACTGTTAGTGTAGGCGAAAAGGCTAGGTTAGGGGAAAAGCTGAAGCTAGGGGAAAAGATTAGGCCATGGGATAAATTTAAGCCAGGAAAAAGGTTATGTTAGGGGAAAAAGATAGGCTAGGGGAAAAGGTTAGGCTAGGGGAAAATGTTAGGCTGGGGGAAAACATTAGGCTAAGGGAAATGGTAAGCCAAGGGGAATAGGTTAGGCTAGGTGGAAAGATTAGGCCAGGGAAAAGCTTAGGCCAGGGGAAAAGGTTAGTCCAGAGGAAAAGGTCAGGCAATAGGAAAAGGTTAGGCTAGGAAGAATGTTAGGCCAGGGAGAAGGTTAGGCTAAGGGAAAGGTTAGGCTACGGGATAAGTTTAGGCAAAGTGTAAAGTTTAAGTTAGGGGAGAAGAATAGGCTAAGGGAAAAAGTTAGGCCAGGGGAAAAGGATAAGCCATCAGAAAAGATTAGGCTAGGGGAAAATATTAGGCAAGGGGAAAGATTTGGCTAGGGAACGGCTAGGCTAGGGATAAAGGTTAGGCAAAGGGAAAAGGTTAGGTTAAGGGAAAAGGTTGGGCTAGGGAGAAAGGTTAGTCTTGGGGAAATGTTTAGCCTAGGGGAAAAGGTTAAGCCAGGGAAGAGGTTAAGCTACAGAAAATGGATAAGCCTAGTGGAAAGGGTTAGGTCAGGGGAAAGATTAGGCAAGGGAAAGGTTAAGCTAGGGGGAAAAGGTTAGTCTAGGAGAAAAGGTCAGCCCGGAGAAAAGCTAAGGCCAGGGGAAAAGGTTACGCTAGGGGAAAACATTAGGCTAGGGAAGAGGGCTAGGCAAGATGAAAAGTTTAGGTTACGGGAAAAGGTTAGGCTAGGGGATAAGGTTAGGCAAGGGGAAAAGTTTAGGCTAGGGGAAAAGTTAAGGGGAAAAGGCTAGGCTGGGGGAAAACGTTAGGATAGGTGAAGATGTTAAGCTATGGGAAATGGTTAAGCCAAGGGAAAAAGCTAGGCCAGGGGAGGCCACAAGCAAAGGTTAGGCCAGGGGAAAGGATAGGCCAAGGGAAAAGTTTCGGCCAGGGAAAAGGTTAGGCTTTGGGAAAAGGTTTGGCAAGGGGAAAAGGTTAGACTAGGGGAAAAGATTAGGCCAGGGAAAGACATTCGGCAAAGAGAAAAGCTTAGGTTAGGGAAACAGGTTAGGATAGGGGAATCGGTTAGGCCAGGGTAAAATGTTAGGCAACAGGAAAAGGTTAAGCTATGGGAAATGGTTATGCAATGGGATAAGGTTAGGCTGGGGAAACGGTTAGCCTAGGGAAAATCTTAGGCTAGGGGAAAATGTTAGGATACGGAAAAAGGTTAGGCCAGGGTTAAGCTTAGGCCAAGGGAAAAGATTAGTCCAGGTGAAAAGTTTAGGCTAGGGGAAAATATTAGACTAGGGGAAAAGGTTAGGCCTTGAGAAAAGTTTAGGCTAGGGAAAAGGATAGGCCAAAGGAATAGGTTAGGCTCAGGGAAAAGGTTAGGCCGGGGGAAAACTTTAGGGGAAAAGGTTAGGCCGGGGAAAAGGTTAAGTCAGGAATATAGGTTAGGCCAAGGGAAAAGGTTAGGCTAGGGGGAAAGGTTAGTCCAGGGAAAAGGTAAGACTGTGGGAAGTGGATAAGCTAGCTCGGGGAAAAGGTTAGGACAGGGAAAAGGTTAGGCTAGGGGAAAAGGTTAGGCCAGGAGAAAAGGATAAGCCAGGGGAAAAGGTTAGGCAAGGGAGAAGGTTAGGCCAGGGGAAAGGTTAGGCCCGGGGAAAAATTTAGGCCAAGGAAAAAGGTTAAGCATAATAGCTTATGCTAGGGGAAAAGGTTAGGCCAGGGGGAAAGGTAAGCCTTTGGTAAAAAGTTAGGCTACGTGTAAAGGTTAGGTTAGGGGAAAAGCAAAATAGGTTAGGTGTAAATGTTAGTTTGGGGGGAAAGCTTGGGGTAGAGGAAAGGGTTAGGCTAGGGGAAAAGGTTAGGCCAGGGGAAGGAAAGGTTTATGCCTTGGGAAATGGTTAGGAGCAAGGAAAAGGTTAGGCCAGGGAAAAGGTTGCTCCAGGGTGAATAGTTTAGGCCAGGGGGAAAGGCAAGCCTTCAGGCCCCTATGCTCACCACCTCCTTCCTCTCCTGCCATAACCTTCAACAATAATAATAATAATATTGGTATTTGTTAAGCACATACTATGTGCAGATCACTGTTCTAAGCGCTAGGGGGATACAAGGTGATCAGGTTGTCCCATTTGGGGCTCCCAGTCTTCATCCCCATTTTACAGGTGAGGTAACTGAGACCCAGAGAAGTGAAGTGACTTGACCAAAGTCAAACAGCTGACAAGCGGACGAGACAGGATTAGAACCCATGACTTCTGACTCTGAGGCCCTGGCTCTTTCGACTGAGCCACGCTGCTTCATTACTAATGTTGGCATTTAAGCACTTACGATGTGCAGAGCACTGTTCTAAGCAGTGGTGTAGTTATATGGTAATCAGGTTGTCCCACGTGAGGCTCACAGTTAATCCCCATTTTACAGATGAGGTAACTGAGGCACAGAGAAGTTAAGTGACTTGCCCACAGTCACTCAGCTGACAAGTTTCAGAACCGGGATTCAAATCCACGACGTCTGACTCCCAAGCATGTGCTTTTTCCACTGAGCCATGCTGTTTCTCTAATCATCTTTAATCATCCACACATGCCCCCATCACTTCCCCTTAGAGGTGGAAACTCAGCTCCTCTGCACCCTCCTGAAAGGAAGAACAGTCTTCACAGCCAGGTAGTATAAGAAGCTTCTGGTAGGCAAAGTGGGCTGGTCCCTCTCTTCCTATGACCAGGACCCCTTAGACATCCACCTCCAGATGGCTCTGAGTTGAGTTTAGGAAGCTCCTGCAAGATCCAGCCTGCTCATCATGTCTCATGTAGACCACATCCATCCCAACCCATCCCCACACAGCCTCCCACCTACATAGCATACACACCAGTGGTCCCCCAGAACTTTAAGAGCCCTAATGAAATTGTTTCTTCTTCAGTAAGGCTTCCCTGACTAAATCTCACAACCACCCTAGGCCCAGCACACACACACACACACACACACACACTTTGTTTACCCTTTCAACTCACCCATGCACTTTCAACTCACCCACCGAGCACTGAACTATACACCCCACAACAATTAGGTATATATCCTACTTAGATCCTTACCTTACCTGCATTGTATTAATTGGGTCCTCCCCATTCAACTGATGCTGGACTTATAAGATGGAAAGGGAACTCTGGTAGTATGTGAGAGACAAGCATACCTTGACGGTATAAGGGAAGGACAGCAGAAAAGTGGGGTCAGGTCTGTTAAGGTGGTGAGTCAGGGCTGCAGTGAACATGTCTGTTAATTCTGTTGTACTGTACTGTACTCTCCTAACCATTTAATACTGTGCTCTACACATAGTAAGCACTCAGTAAACACCACTGTTTAATTGCAGGAAGGAAGTGTCTCTTGGAATTTCCACAGCCACAGAGAAAGGCTGGAGAACAAAGATGCAGTTTGAGTGTCCAAGAAGCCTTCTGAAATGGAATGTTAGGCCCTTCACCCCACTAACCACTTCCCTCACAGGGACGAATAAAGTTGGGTAAAGGGGAAGCCACATAGTCTGCCAAGGATACCTTTAAGGAAATTACACGGCTCAAAAGAGCGCCTAGTAAGCAAGCCAGAAAGCAGATTCAAAGTTAACCCAAACTCCACACCTCCTTCAACCCCAAACGTTCTTCTTATTCTCCTAAACTCCACAGCCCCTAACACTTAAAACCAACACACTCACTCCAAATAGTCTCATGCTCTGGAGGCTTATATAGGGCAGAGGAGGGGGCCGGGGGGGGGGGGGGGGGGGGGGGGGGGGCAGCCTGATGTCAGTAATCCACCCGATTGGAAACAGCTGGGTTAGAGATCAGGTGTCCTGGGAGGAAGCCCTAGCAGCTCATTGGAAAAGGGGATGGCTTAGGGATAGATATGGTAGGATGGGATAGGGGAAAAGGGATAGGATTAAAGGGATAGGATTGGATTGAATCTCTAGCATGAAAGGATTTTTCCAGGGAATCACAAATTCCAAACACCTTTCCAGGGGGGTCTCATCTCTGTCCTGACCTCCACTCCACCTTTCTTTCCTGTCTGAGTTCCCTCCTCACAGCCCCCACATCCGACCTGCTGACACTGGACCCCCAGGAGTAGTCAGAGCAGTCTGACCCTGTAAAGCAGAAAAACCATCACTCTCCCCACCTTCCGAGCCCTTCTAAAATCACATCTCCTCTGAGAAGTCTTCCCTAACTAAGCCCTCATTTTCGCTATTTGACACAGAATGGAGTGAGAGAAGAGGAAAAGAGCTGATTTGGGTTTTATTTTGTGTATGTGTGTTGTGCTTTAATGTTTCATTGCTCTTAACGTGTCTGTCTCTAGTCTTTCTCAGAGCTGGAGAAGGAGGCATAGAAGATTGCAGACAACCTAGTTTTTTTGAGGGGGTTGGGGGGCAAACACTCTTTCTATGTCTAAGCCAACAGGACAGACTCATGCTCTCCTTCTCCCCCACACCCACCTCCTGCTCCCTCCAAAACACAGGACTTACTACAGAGCTCTCCGCTGGGTAGGAGGCAGTATAATTTGGGTCTAATGGAAGCAAAATGCCACTGCAACTTCTCCAGCAGTCCTGACTGAGACACATCTGGAGTTGTGGAACCTGACCTTAAGAGACACGTGAATTAGTGAGGGGCCAGGTTCCCTCACCCTGCCCTATGCCCTGCCCTCTGCTTCTGTCGCCAAACCCTTCAGTCTTCTGCAGATTCTGCTGTCTCATAGCTGGAGAAGGAGTGGTAAGAGATTACAGGCAACATAGGTTTCTTTGGCAGACACCATTTTCCCTCTCCTCCACCAAACATTAAACCTATCAATTGCAGAGATGAGGGTTAAAGGCAGACCACCTCACTAAAATGACTGCAACAATCTGCCCTTATTTATTCATTTATTTACTTATTTAAATTAATGTCTGCCTCCCCATCTAGACTAGATTGCCTCCCCCATCTAGAGCTTCTTATGGGCTGGGAATGTGTCTGTCCTACGGGTACTCTCCCAAGCGCTTAGTACAGTGCTCTGCATATAGGAGGCAGTCCAGCAATCCAACTGATTGACTGAAGGTGCAGAACTGCATGCACATTGGATAGAATTCAGTTTCTGGTATAATACCTGCCTTCTATCCTCCCAGCCTACAACGCCATGAACTCGATTTCAGGCAGGAATGTGCACAACTCGGGTTCTCAGAGAGAAATAGGGGAGACACCCTGATCTCCTCCAGATATTAGAAACCACAAACTTCCACAATGAGTCCAAAAGGGTCCCATCTCCGGATAGTGAGGCTGTGCAATGACCCTGTATTCAGGACTGTAGTCCCAGAGAGGCTTGCCCTATCTATAGAATTAAGGGTCCTGGGTCTTCTCAGTCCCAGGCAAATCAGACAGAACTAGCTTCCTGCACAGAGCCCAGGCCCCTGTTCTCCCATGAGTGGCATTCACCTCATCACTCTTCTTCCCCCCATTATTCACACACACCCCCCACACCCCAAACTCCCCTTTTGGGTAGCAATGCAGTCCATTCAGTAAGAGGGAAAATCTGGGAGTTGAGTCTGCCCACAGCATAAGAGAGATGATCCTTGAGGCTGAGGAGAAACACTGAGCAACTGTTTTGGAGAGATGCCCCTAGTCCCTGGAACCAGAACCACCCTCGGGTTTGAGAGTAGCAGCCTGGCTGGTGGCATTAATAGGAATTCTGGGCAACTGTGTCTATTGCCACCTGGTGTCAACAAGCATTGGCTTGAAAGGCTGCCCTTCTCAATAGCCCCACGATGAAACTTGCTATTGTTCTATGAGGCTTCACCTATCACCCCCCGGGTGGCACTGATCGTTTTTATGGTGTTTGTGAAGCTCTCACTATGTGCCAGGCACTTTACTAAGTACGGGAATAGGAAGAAGCCCAACAGTTTGGATGTAGTCCACGTCCGACATGGGACTCACAAGTCTTAATCCTCATTGTAGAGATGAGGTAACTGAGGTGCGGAGAAGTGAGTTGATTTGCCCAAGGTCACCCAGAAGACAAGTGGCAGGAACTGGTTTAGGAGCCAGGTCCTTCTGACGCGCAAGCCCAAGTTTTAGCCACAAGGCGGCGCTGCTTCTCTCCTAGATGGTGATTCTGGGCGGCCGCGCCACTCTATCGCCACCTGCTGGTACTTTGCTCCAACAGCGCGGGTTCCATCTTTGGGCCTCCATCTTGTCTATGTCGCCTCCGACTCCTTTTCCACGGTCTCCCTCTAGCTTGGAACTCCCTCCCTCTCCACATAGGCCAGACCACCATTCTCCCTTTCTTCAGAGCATTATTAAAGTCTCAACTCTGACAACAGGCCTTCTCTCATTAAGCCCTCTTTCCCCACCAGCTTCTTCGCCCTTCTGCATCAACACTACAACCTTTAGACATCCGCTATTTGCCCTACTGCATTCATGTGCATTTCTGTAAACTATGCACTCTGTGTACAGAAGTGCAGTGGGTGTGAGCACAGAGGGGGTAGTTAATGGTAATAATTATAATAATGATAAATAATGATTGTGGTATTTCTTTAGCACTTAAAAATGTCAGGCACTGTACTAAGCATTGGCGTAGATACAAAATGAATTGGGTTGGACGCAGTCCTTGTCCCATGTGAAGCTCACGGTCTCAAGACCCATTAGACAAATTAGGTAACTGCAGCACAGAGGAGTGAAGCGACTTGCCCAGGGCCACACAGCAGACAAGTAGCTGAGCCAGGATTAGAAACCTATACCTGTAAACTCCCAGGCCTGTGCTCTAGCCACTGAGGAGAGAACGAGGTGAAAACATACTGGTGATTGTTGAGTGAGGACTGTGTGCTGAGAACAGTAGGACGTGCTGGAGGAGTACGATACTGAGTTATTATGCTATATGTTAAGCACTTACTATGTGCCAAGCACTTCTCTAAGCGCTAGGGTAGAAACGTGGTGATCAGTTCATTCTACGTGGGGCTCACAGTCTTAATCCCCATTTTACAGATGAGGGAACTGAGGAATGGAGAAGTTAAGTGACTTGCCCAAGGTCACACATGAGACAAGTGGCAGAGATGGGGATTAGAACCCACATCCTCTGACTCCCAAGCATGTGCTCTTGCCACTGGGTCTTGTGGTTGTGGACAGAGAATGTGTCTGTCCTACTGTACTCTCCCAAGCACTCTGTGCAGTGCTTTGCACACAGTAAGCCCTCCATCATGTCTGGTGTTGTGAGATCTGGCGTTATGGGATCTGATCCTGGAAGACTCGCCTTAGTGAGTGACTATGGAGGCCCAAGTCTCCCCGTCCTGCCCTCTGTCACCCGCTAAGGATCACATCACGTCAGACTCCAGGAGAGCCATTTGTCTGATAGAACGGGAGAGATGGAGGACGAAAACCATCTAGGTTACCAACATGAGTCTTCCCGAAATGTGGGTTGCCCAGTAGAGGTGAGGTTTGACGATTTCAGCTATGCGATCGTGGCTTAGTGGAAAAAGCACGGGCTTGGGAGTTAGAGGTCGTGGGTTCTAAGCCCGGCTCCACCACTTGTCAGCTGTGTGACTTTAGGCAAGTCACTTAACTTCTCTGTGCCTCAGTGACCTCATCTGTAAAATGGGGATTAAGACTGTAAACCCCACATGGAACGAGCCAAAGATCTTGTATCTATCCCAGAACTTAGAACAGTCCTTGGCACATAGTAAGTGCTTAACATATACCATCATTATTGTTATCTCCCAAGCAGTGTGGCTTAGTGGAAAGAGCACGGGCTTGGGAGTCAGAGGATATGGGTTCTAATCCCATCTCTGCCACTTGTCTGGTGTGTGACCTTGGGCAAGTCACTTAACTTCTCTGTGCCTCAGTTGCCTCATCTGTAAAATGAGGATTAAGACTATGAGCCCCACGTGGGACAACCTGATTACCTTGGATCTATCTCAGTGCTTGGCACATAGTAAGCACTAAATCAGCGTGGCTCAGTGGAAAGAGCACGGGCTTTGGAGTCAGAGGTCATGGGTTTGATTCCCGGCTCAGCCACTTGTCAGCTGTGTGACTTTGGGCAAGTCACTTAACTTCTCGGTGCCTCAGTTACTTCATCTGTAAAATGGGGATTAAGACTGTGAGCCCCACGTGGGACAACCTGATTCCCCTGTGTCTACCCCAGCGCTTAGAACAGTGCTCGGCACATAGTAAGTGCTTAACAAATACCAACACTAAATCCCATAATTATTATTATCATTATTATCATTATTATTAAGCAGACTACTACATCCTGCAGCTCAAAACTCTGAACTAGCCCCATCTTCATATTCCCAATTCTGTTAGTCATTCTCCAGGAACTGGATGCCCAGAACAGTGAAAGACTGGACAGAATTCGAGCCTTGCACTCCTACTGTAGAACTGAAGTCCACAAGGCTCTGCTCCTCAAAGAAGAACAGGGGTGACATGCTAATGCCACCCTGTCCTACTCCTGACACTAGACTTCTCCCTCCCCTTACCCCCTATAAGCCACGACTGTCAAGGCCACAAATGCCCCTTCTCTGGGCCTGAAGATATGCAAGATGAGTCTGCAGACAGGACTGAGGGCAATGGGAGGTTTGATCCATCTAGAGAATTAAGGGCCCCGGGTGTTCTCAGTTCCACATTTGGGTCAGAAAGAACCAGTTTCCTGCTCAGAGTCCCACTGCCCATTTCTAGTACCAGCCTCTGTGCTGGGGGTGGCAGCCCCCTCCTCTCTCTCTTCTCCTCCTCCGGAGATGAACTTGGAAGCATGGAAATTCAAACACAAACGTATTCATCATCCACAAACAAGACCTTCCCTTAGAGGTGGCGGCACAGTTCCTTACTCCAAAACTCCACCAGGATTAGAGTTGGCTAATACATTGTGGTGAACACGGAGTGGGTCCCCAATTTGATAGGAGCATCCACTATCACATGGAGGGGGTACCCACTTGTCGACAGGGGAGTGCAGGGCTCCAGGTCTGCACAGTTGGTCAAACCAAAGCCAGCTCCCTACACCGAGCCCCAGTTCATGAGTCCAGAACCAGCTTTCCTGTTGACTGTGGCAGCCCCCTCCTCATTACTCTCCCCAAAGCTAACCCCATCTTTCATGCATGCAAGCACACATCCACACACACACACACTCTGAGTGGGAGTGAATTACAGAGCTCCACCTTTTAAGGGTGGGGTGCATTTGGGGCTGCCCAAGTGCAGGGGGATAAACTGAAGGGTGGAGAGTTGTGATGAGCTGCAGCTGCAGAGGGAGCTGTAGACTGTAGGATTCTCCCCTTGGTCATCCAAGCCCCAACATGCAGCGTTCTGGAGGAGAAGATCTGTGGGGCTTTCCTTCTCCCAGGGCTTAGAGCTGACTGGGCCCAGAATCAGGGGTCTTGGAACTCATCATAAATGCCTCCTCTGAATATGGGGAAGAGGATCCTCAGTCTCATGGGAGAGAGGCATCACTGGAACCATCCGTCCAGCTAATTGATTAAGCCAGTTAATTACCCCCTGCACTGCACTTAGCAGTTCATCGGGTATTTTGATTCTGCTGCTTTGGATGCTTCTGCTGACAGGAGCTGAGTTGGGAAAGGTCAGTTTTCTAAAGTCAAATAGGCCCTGACTCTGCAGCAAACAAGGCATGAACATCAAGAAAAGTCCTTTGGCATCAGGTTCACGGGGCAGGCGACCAGGTGATGATGCCAAAGACTCTTCCAGTGAATTAATCAGTGATGAGCTCCACTCGGGGAGTCCAACAGACACACAATTCCCCCAGGCTTTAACCACTTGATCAATCAAATCGATGTAATTTATTGGGCACGTACTGTATACAGAGCAGTTGACTAAGAGCTTGGGAGAGGACAATAGAACAGAGTCGGTAGACATGTTCCCTGCCCACAATGAGCTTACAGCTTAGAGGGATGATCTAGAGTCAATTGGCAGTACTTATTGAGGGGTTACTGTGTGCTGAGCACTGGATTGAACGCAAGGGAGAGAACACTACAATAGAATTGGTAAACATGTTCTCTGCCCACAATGAGCTTACCCAGATGTTTGTAGCAGAAAAGATGATGAGACATGATTTGGAAGTTCTCTTCAATGAGGAGTAAAACACTCATTCCACCTTTCTAAGTGCTTCTTTTGTTGCAGTGGTATTTGCTAAGCCCCTTATTATGTGCCTGGCATTACATTGCAAATTTATCCTTTCCTGCCTTAACTCTGCCCTCTCCTCCGCCAGGCAAAACCTCTTCTCCTCCTTCATCGACACCCATGCCCGTCACCCCCGCCAATTGTTCCAGACCTTTAACTTTCTCCTTAGGCCCCCTGTTCCTCCCCCTCCCCCATCTCTCACCCCCAATGATCTGGCCAACTACTTCATCCCAAAAATCAACACAATCAGGTCTGAGCACCCCAAAGTCACCCCTCCCCCTCTCCCCTCCCCCTCCCCCCACCAACCCTCTCCCCTACTTTCCCATCCTTCTCTGCAGTATCCTCAGAGGAGATCTCCTCCCTCCTCGCAAGTGCCACCCCCTCCACCTGCGCCTCGGACCCCATTCCCGCTCACCTTATAAAAACCATTGCCCCTGCCCTCCTCCCTTCCTTTACTTCTATTTTTAACCACTCAATCTCCAATGGCTCCTTCCCCTCTACCTTCAAACATGCCCACGTCTCCCCCATCCTAAAAAAACTCGCTCTCGACCCCACTTCCTCTTCCAGTTATCGCCCTATCTCCCTACTACCCTTCCTTTCCAAAATCCTAGAACGAGTCGTCTACACTCGCTGCTTAGAATTCCTTAACTCCCATTCTCTCCTGGATCCACTCCAATCTGGCTTCCGTCCCCTCCACTCTACCAAGACTGCTCTCTCTAAGGTCACCCATGACCTCCTTCTTGCCAAATCCAGTGGCTCCTACTCCATTCTAATCCTCCTTGACCTCTCTGCTGCCTTTGACACTGTCGACCAGCCCCTTCTCCTCCATACCTTATCTCACCTTGGCTTCACGGACTCCGTCCTCTCCTGGTTCTCCTCTTATCTCTCTGGCCGGTCATTCTCGGTCTCCTTCGCAGGCGCCTCCTCCCCCTCCCATCCTTTATCTGTTGGAGTTCCTCAAGGGTCAGTTCTTGGCCCTCTTCTGTTCTCCATTTACACTCACTCCCTTGGTGAACTCATTCGCTCTCACGGCTTTGACTACCATCTCTACGCAGATGACACGCAGATCTACATCTCCGCCCCTGTCCTCTCCCCCTCCTTCAGGCTCGCATCTCCTCCTGCCTGGTATCTTGTTATCATTACAGGATTGTAAGTATCCTTGGGCCCCCAGGAATTGTGGCCACAATTCCCAGGAGGGCCTCAAGGATGCGCTTTTGGCTTTGTTCCTCCCCGGGAGCATAGCCAACACTCCAGGGCAACAGCAAAGTTCAGCAACTAGTCACGCTTGGACTGTAACAGGGAAGATCTTATTTATTAACCCTTCACTCCCCCATTCTATTGTAAGATATGTAGAGGCAAGGACTGCTTAGTGCTTAGTACAGGAATCTGTTCACAGAAGTTGCTCAATAAATTTGACTAATTGATAGCCAACATACTCAGGACCTTCTGACTCCAGGCTCATGCTCTATCAACTAGGCAATGCTGCTTCTCATTATTATCATTATTATAATTACTTAATCAAACTTAAGATAATGATTAGTATTTGCATTTCTAAGAATAGTCAATGATCTAGTAGCAACAAGCTACAGAATGTAATTTTCTGGTGGTGCATAAGGGAACCAGGATTCTGGAATTTTAAAGGGCCAAGGAGTGATTAGGATGGGGTATGGTGGGTGTAAGGGTAACTGCCATTTTTCCTCCCCTAACAGATCCAAGAAACTGGTGACCCCACCTCATATCACTTACCAGCCAAGAAGGGACCATCCCTGCATGGCTTCCCACTGGTTTTATAGTAACAAGGCTTTCAGTAATATGAATTGGAAATTTAATGTAGCTCATCACCCCTAATGTGGTCTTCACTTTTTAAAAATTCTCCTTCCTTTGTGGCTCTCTCTCCACTTTTCTTTCTTTGTCAACTCTCTTTCAGACTTCCTACCTTCACTTCAGTATTCACTTACCTAGGTTGCCAATGGTCAACTTTGAATGCAGGCACAAAAAGAGGGCTGGGATCCTAGGGGAGATGGGAATTGGGAGGGGAAAGGGGAAAGGGGAAAGGTTTAAATGAGGCAACATTCTGTAAATCTGCAATTATAAGCCTTTCCCACCCTGATAGGAAACTCTAATTATCTTTAGTTCGATTGAGTAACTATAATAATGATATGAGAATAATAATAATAAAAATGATGAGAAGCAGCATGACCTAGTGGATACAGCATGGGCCTGGAGTCAGAAAATCCTGAATTCTAATCCCGGCCCCACCACTAGCCTGCTGTGTCACCTTGGGCAAGTCACTTAACTTCTCTATGCCTCGGTTCCCTCATCTGTAAAATGGGTATTAAGACTGTGAATCCTATGTTGGACAGGGACTATGTCAACACAATTAACTTGCACCTACCCCAGGACTTAAAACAGTGCCTGGCACATAGCAAGCACTTAATGAATACCATGATTGTTATTACTATCATTTTTATGATTATTATTATTATATTTGTTTAGCATATACTATATGCCAAACATTGTTCTAAGCACTGGGTAGATAATCAGTTTTGGCATAGTCCCTGTCCCCTATAGGGTTCATAGTGTATGTAGGAGGGAGTCAGATTTAATCCCCCTTTTACAGACAAGGAAGCAGAGACACAGAGACTTGCAGAGTCAGTATTAGAAACCAGGTCCTCTGATGCCCAGGTCTGTGTTCTTTCTACTAGGCCCTGCTGTTTCTCTTAACATCTGAATTGTGATGCCAAGTTGGCACCACAGTCTGTTTGGTGAACTGCCCAAAGGACACTGTAATCTTGATAGGGTTTTCTCTCTCTTCTAGCCCTATGCCGTTGGATAAAGGGATGTTAATAACAGGATTCACTGACATCTCAGAACTCTATGACAGCAATGGAGGGCCATAGGCCAGGTGTGGACTGGTACATAATCTCAGCCTTCAACAAACAGTGCATATAGTGTTTCTAAATTTACATCCTGTTTCAGCTTTCCGTCACTTCAGTTTTGACTTTAATAATAATAATAATAATTTTGGTATTTGTTAAGCGCTTACTATGTGTAGAGCACTGTTCTAAGTGCAGGGATAGGTACAGGGTAATCAGGTTGTCTCATGTGAGGCTCACAGTTAATCCCCATTTTACAGGTGAGGTAACTGAGGCACAGAGAAGTTAAGTGACTTGCCCACAGCCACACAACTGACAAGTGGCAGAGCCGGGATTCAAACTTATGACCTCTGACTCCCATGCTCGGTCTCTTTCCATTGAGCCACACTGCTTTACAACACTAGCTTCCTTGGGTATGGAGAGAGGTGGAGGCAAATGGGAGCCACACAGAAATGGGAAAGAATTTAAAAAGCCCTGAGAGAGGGGGCAAAGAGAGGAAAAATTCGAATGACAAGGAGGAGTGGGACTCACCCAGTTGCCTTGTGGAATCATTAAGGAGGATTAAATAATACTAATATTTGTTAAGCATTTACTATGCGGCAAACACTGTACTAAGCTCTGGGATGAATACAAGCAAATCGGGTTGCACAAAGTCCCAATCCCACGTGGGGTTCACAGTCTCAATCCTCATTTCACGGATGAGGTAAATGAGGCCCAGAGAAGTGAAGTGACTTGCCTAAAGTCACACAGCAGGCAAGTGTCGGTGTTGGCATTAGAACCCATTCATTCATTCATTCATTCATTCATTTAATAGCATTTATTGAGCACTTACTATGTGCAGAGCACTGTACTAAGTGCTTGGAATGGACAATTTGGCAACAGATAGAGACAATTCCTGCCCATTGATGGGCTTACAGTCTAATCGGGCGAGACAGATAAAAACAATAGCAATAAATAGAATCAAGGGGATGAACATCTCATTCACAAAATAAATAGGGTAATAAAAATATATACAAATGAGTGGATCAGCACAGTGCTGAGGGGAGGGGAAGGGAGAGCGGGAGGAGCAGAGAGCGGGAGGAGCAGAGGGTAGGAGGGGGAAGGGGGCTTAGCTGAGAGGAGGTGAAGGGAGGGCAGAGAGGCAGGAGAGGGAGCAGAGGGAAAAGGGGAAGCTCAGTCTGAGAAGGCCTCTTGGAGGCGGTGAGCTCTCAGTAGGGTTTTGAAGAGGGGAAGAGAATTAGTTTGGCAGACATGAGGAGGGAGGGCATTCCAGGACAGCCAGAGGACGTGGGCCAGGGGCCGAAGGCGGGATAGGCGAGAAAGGGGGACGGTGAGGAGGTGGGCGGCAGAGGAGCGGAGCCTATGGAGTGGGCAGTAAAAAGAGAGAAGGGAAGAGGGGTAGGAGGGGGCAAGGTGATGGAGAGCCTTGAAGCCTAGAGTGAGAAGTTTTTGTTTCGTGCGGAGGTTGATAGGCAACCACTGGACGTTTTTAAGAAGGGGAGTGACATGCCCAGAGTGTTTCTGCAGGAAGATGAGCCAGGCAGTGGAATGAAGAATAGACTGGAGCGGGGAGAGACAGGAGGAAGGGAGATCATTTACCTCTTCATATATGACTGAACAGAACATTTTGCTTTTCTGAAATATTAGTTCTACCAAGCAGAACAAGAGCTAGAGGAACAAGTAAAGGTTTGATCTGTGTTCAGTCATATGTAGGAGATCAAATAGTCGTGACTTAAAATACAAGCACCTAGTTCTTAACATTTTCTACATGCCCAACACTTAATGCTGATAATGGATGTTTTAATAGATTTTAAATAATGTTTAATAATGCTGGGAATAGATGCAGTGTAAGGATTTAGATTAGAGGTGAGAATAAATGGTCATCAGTGAGAGCCTTTACATTTGAGAATGGCTGACCAAAGAGAGGTTTTGATTTTATCTTCATTAGGCTAATGTGTCTGGTTGCAGATGGCTGGACTGAATGATTGTTAAGGGATCCCCCCTTACCACATGATCTTCCCAGTATGCTCTGTGACCCAGAGTAAGAAGGAGATGTGAACTCACAGAGCATGGTTGTTGGTCATGGAATATGGATCTCTGGTCCTCTCTGCCAAGCTTTATGGATCTCTTTAGCTCTCTCCTCTTCACTTTTTCCTTGTAATTTCAATGAAGAAAAGTAAAAGCTTCCTTATCGGGAAACTGGTCCAGACACCTGACAACTCCTAAAATTCAGGGAGATCCTGATTATTTAAAAAAGACTGTATTTTCCACACTTCCCCCAACAGAGTCCCTTATCAGAACAAATGCAACTATTCTCAGCAGGTCTGGACCTCTGCTTCCCAGACTTCATGGGCGATATAATAATAATGTTGATATTTGTTAAGCACTTACTATGTGCAGAGCATTGTTCTAAGCGCTGGGTAGATACAGGGTAATCAGGTTGACCCACGTGAGGCTCACAGTCTTCATCCCCATTTTACAGATGAAGTAACTGAGGCACAGAAAAGTTAAGTGACTTGCCCACACTCACACAGCTGACAAGTGGCAGATCCGGGATTTGAACCCATGACCTCTGAGATAGGAGATATGATTCTGATATGAGATGATATGAGATGATATGATATGAGATATGATTCCTGAGATATGATTCTCAGGAGCTAACAGACTGGGAATACAGTCTCTGATCTATCTATAATTGCCCTCATGGGTTAGGAGTTCACTGAGCAGTATGTTGTGTAAGGGCATCCCCTCCTTCCACCCCTACCACTCCTGGTGTAAACCTTCACAACCCCACCAGGAGTGGCAGTTCAGGTGGACGATTGAAGCTTTCACCTAAAGTAGAGTGCTCTACACATAGTAAATGCTCAATAAATATGATTGATTGATTCGTCTGACTGACATGTTGGGAATGCAGTTGTTTATTCTCAGGGCATAAGGTGCCAATACCTTAGACCCACCACCTTTCTTTTTTATGGTATTTGTTAAGCACTTAATCTGTTTTAAATTGTGGTGTAGATACAAGTTAATCAGGATGGATACAGTCTCCACCCCACATGGAGCTCACAGTCAAGTAGGAGGGAGAACAGGAATTGAATCCCCTTTTTGTATTTCTACAGAAATACAGAACGTTTCTTTCTACAGAAGCATTCAGGACATGTCACCCCCCTCCTCAAAAATCTCCAGTAGTTGTCTATCCACTTCTGCCTCAAAAAAAACCCCCTGACCATTGGTTTTAAAGCACTCCATCACCTTGCCCCCTCCTACCTCACCTCACTTCTCTCCTTCTACAACCCATTATGTGTACTTTGCCCCTTTGGTGCTAACCAGTGCTCTGTAGACGGTAAGTGCTCCATAAATATGATTGAATGAATGAATCTTCTCACTGTGCCTCAATCTCCTTTGTTTCTCCACTGACTCCTGGCCCATGTCCTACCTCTGGCCTGAAACACCCTCCCTCCTCAAGTCTGCCAGACAATTACTCTGCCCTGCTTCAAAGCCTTACTGAAGACACACCTCCTCCTACAGACTAAGCCTCATTTTTGCTCATCTTCCTCTCCCTTCTGTATCATCCTGACTAGCTCCTTTTACTCTCCCCCCCCCCAGCACTGATGTATATATCTGTAATTTTATTTATGTATATTGATGTCTGTTTATTTGTATTGATATCTATATCCCCCCTCCTCTAGACTGTGAACTTGTTGTGGACAGGGAATGTCACTTTTTATTGCTGTATTGTACTTTCCCATGCGCTTAGTACAGTGCTCTGCAAACAATAAGCACTTAATAAATACGAGTGAATGAATGAATGAATTTGAGGCAACTGAGGCACAGAGAAGTTAAATGACCTGTACAAGGTCATACAACAGTCAAATGACAAAGCAGGGATTAAGGACCCAAGTCCTTTGACTACCAGGTCTACTCTTGCTTTATCCACTAGGCCACACTTCTTTCCCACAAGCTCACAGGTTTTTGTCTCAAATACTCCCATCTTCCCTGATCCTCTTCCCTCCCTGGTGACCACTATCCTGGGGCTAGTTAGCTAAGGCAAGGTTTGGGAGAGGGGAACATGGGCATAAATCAATAAATCAGTGGCATTTATTGAGGGTGTACAAAGTACGGAGCACAGAACTTATAGCTTGGGAGGGTAAACAGCAGGAAGCCACATAATCATTCCCTCAAGAAGCTTATAATCTAATGGGGAAGTAGACAAAGAAATAGTTACAAGTGTTGTGAATGAAAGGAAGAAATAAGGCTATAACAAGATGAAGTACATACATATCGAGATTACATAACTGAACAGATAATTGAATATACAGAGGTATATATAGGTAAGAGTAAAATGCATGTGGGTGGCTGCTCTAGTGACATGATTATGCTTTTGTGAATTAATTTCTAGATGAGGCAGGAGTGTAGGAAGGCTATGAAACTGTAAAGAAATGAGGAGATTCCACTTTTACCTTACATTTGTTGTAATGTAAGTGAGAACTTGGACAAATGTACAGAATAGAATGAGTTTGTAGTGATAAAATCAGGAGTTCCTAAGAAATACAAGACCTCTGACAAACTCCAGCAGTTTCCCTGAAACAAGTTTCAGGGTCCAAAATTAGTTAAAGGACTAGTATCAGCTGTAGCTTTTAATCATCTTAGGGTATAAGTAGGGGAAAATATCTCACTGGACAATTAATATCCTCATTCATTCATTCATTCATTCATTCAATTCTATTTATTTAGCACCTCCTGTGTGCAAAGCACTGTACTATGCACTTGGGAGAGTACAATACAACAACAAATGGACACATTCCCTGCTCTCAATGAGCTCACAGAAGAGGGGGAGACAGACATTAATAAATGTCTGTCCGGTTAATATTTGAGGAAGGAAGCAGGCAGGCTGGCTTGCAGTAGGAGGGTAGCGAGGTGAGGTAAGAGGGTGTAGGGTGATTAAGTGCTTTAAACTCGATGGTGAGGATTTTTTGTTTGATACAGAGGTGGATGGGCTACTACTGGAGTTTCTTGAGGAGTGGGGAAACAAGGTCGGAACGTTTTTGAAGGAAAATGATTGGGCAACAGAATGGAGTATGTACTGGAGTAGGGAGAGACAGGAGGCTGGGAGGTCAGCAAGGAGGCTGATGCAGTAATTAAGGCAGGATAAGATAAGTGCTTGCATTAATGTGGTAGTAGTTTGGATGGACAAGAAGCAGTGGATTTTAGAGATGTAAAATATGATGTAAAGTATCTATACCTATGGAGCCACCCCAAGGGAAATGCTGTTTTTACAGATCCCTGGGGAAGACAGGTACTTGAGAGAAATCGAGAGTCCTCGGGTATATCTTTAATTCTCAGTCACACACATAAAGGAGTTTAATTCAGAAGGCAGAAAAGAGAAAGGTGAAAACTTACAGAAAATCCCAAATTACATAGACTGCATTCTAAATAATAGTGGTGAGTGTCCCATCAGTAGTGATGGATGATATTTGATGATGAGACTTCAAGACTGAGAACGTGGGGAAAGGAGCTGATTTTAGTGCCAGTGGTTTGCTCAGTGCCACTTTCTTGTCTTTTTCAGACACATTCCTGGTGGGGTACATCATGCAACTTCCTAAACTCTTAAATCTCTGTCACTGTATGTAAACTTTTCTGAGAAGCTAAATTAGGGATGTTAGCTTGGCAAGATGCTAAAAGGCGGTACTAAAAGCATGTGGAAAATACTCCCCCAGGTTAAAGCTAGCCAGCCATTTTTATGGTATTCATTAAGCACTTACTTTGTGTCAAACGGTGTTTTAAGCATGGGGTAGGTATAAATTAATTAGGTCAGACACAGTTCCTGTCCCGCATGGGGCTCACAGTGTAAGTAGGACTGTGTTTTTACCTGGGAAGTAGACAGAGAGGGAAAAAAGCCTCATATGTGGGCATGGAACAGATCTTAATTTGATCTTTTTTTTTAACTCCAAAACTCTATGTAGTAGTGCCTTGGACTTAGAGGTTGCTTTCTTGCTCTAGAAACAGTAATGACAATCATACCTGATAGTGCCATTTCTCACTCTTCCCAGTATGCAGACATGTGGATTTAATGATCCTTGTCATCTGTTTGAAAAACAGGGTAGGACAATTCTCATGTGAGGCCCAGAACATCTTCCCTCTGGTAGTCTCCAAAGGGGAAACCTCCCAAAATGAAACCTGTATTAGACTATCCTCAGTCTGTTCCATGAATGAACTGATTGAGAGGAGGGGAGATTAAGGAGTGACACTATAAATAGTAGTAGTAGTAGTAGTAGTAATAGTATTGGTGGTGGTGATGTCATTGCTATTTATTGAGCATCTATTGAGTGCAATATGCTGAACTAAGAATTTAGGAGAGAACAACAGAAGTAAAAAAAAAAGTTCTCTACACTATATATCAAAGTCCTCCTGAAATTACATCTTCTCCAATTAATCAGATCCACAGATCTGGGCAGAATTTCTGGCAACCAAGTGTGGAATCCAAAGACCAGCATGGTGAAGTGTGTAGTTTGCATCTCGCATAAACACCATGTTAAATTTAATGTCCTTCAGCATATTGCTTCCTGTAATCACAAGTGAGACAGATGGAAAGCCTCCAAGCAAAGACCTAAATGTTGACACACCACAGGGATCCGGGTGAGATATCTTCTAAGAGCAGAAGACAGTGGGACTGTAATTAGTATATTAGGGCCATTCTGCAGAAGAAGCATACTGTGACAGTCAACAAGCATGGTAAAAAGGCTGGGAGGAAGTGCCTGTCATTGCTGCTCGCTATTATCTGAAAGGACAACTGAGATAGCCTGGCCAGAGGGGACAGTCCATGTGGATGCCCATGCTAGTCTCTAGCCCGCTCGCTGTCTTCTGAAGGGAAGGTAGGGGAACAGTCTGGGCAGAAGACCTTCTGGCTAGGGAATGCACATGCTGGTTCAACCTGTTAAGGACCTGATCATCAAATGGGACTGATCATCCAGCCATAGGAAATTCTCAATGTCCCTGGGTTGAGGCTTATATAGTGTCAGAGATCCCATTGCCCCTGTGGTGAGGGCAGGATCCATAGCACTTGATGTTTTTCTGTATATTAATGTTTTCTTTCTGTGATACTGAATATTGTGATTTGTTGCATCTGTAAAGCTGAGTCATGAATCCCCTTGCCCCTAATTGACGCTATTGGGACATAACACATGGCCAAGTGGAAAAAGCTTGAGATGGTAGTTAAAGAAGCTGGTAACATAATAAGGCAATATGAGCTCTGCCACTGACATGTAATGGCCCTTGGATAAGTGCCACAGAGAAGCAGCATGGTTCGGTGGCAAGAGCCCGGGCTTGGGAGTCAGAAGTCATGAGTTCTAATCCTGCCTCTGCCACTTATCAGCAGTGTGACTTTGGGCAAATCAAACTTCTAACTTCTCTGGGTCTCAGTTACCTCATCTGTAAAATGGGGATGAAGCCTGTGAGCCCCATGAGGGACAACCTGATCACCTTGTATCCCCCCAGCGCTTAGAACAGTGCTTTGCACATAGTAAGTGCTTAACAAATACCAACATTATTATTATTATAAGTCAGTTAACCTCCATGAACCTCAGGTTTCTCATTGTAAAATGGAAATATATTGTCTGCCATTCATTCATTCAATAGTATTTATTGAGCACTTACTATGTGCAGAGCACTGTACTAAGTGCTTGGAATGTACAATTCGGCAACAGATAGAGACAATTCCTGCCCAATGAAGGGCTCACAGTCTAATCAGGGGAGACAGATGGAAAAAAACAAGACAACATAATCACGATAAATAGAATCAAGGGGATGTACACCTCATTAACAAAATAAATAGGGTAATATAAATATATATAAATGAGCACAGTGCTGAGGGGAGTGGAAGGAAGAGGGGGAGGAGCAGAGGGAAAGAGGGCTTAGCTGAGGGGAGGGGAAGGGGAGAAGGGGAAGGAGCAGAGGGCGGGGAGGATCAGAGAGGGAGCAGAGGGAGCAGAGGGAAAAGGGGTAGCTTATTCTGGGATGGCCTCTTGGAAGAGGTGAGCTCTCAGTAGGGTTTTGAAGAGGGGAAGAGAGTTAGTTTGGCGGAGGTGAGGAGGGAGGGCATTCCAGGACAGCAGTAGGACGTGGGCCAGAGGTCGACGGCGGGATAGGTGTGAATGGGAGACAGTGAGGAGGTGAGCGGCAGAGGAGCAGAGAGTGCAGAGGGGGCAGTAGAAAGAGAGAAGGGAGGTGAGGTAGGAGGGGGCAAGGTGATGCAGAGCCTTTAAGCCAACTCCTCGAGGATTCACCTTGCCTTTCCAATTAAACACACTTTCTTTGATCCCAGCCAAGCTCCCTAACCTAGATGTGATGATGATGATGATGATGATATTTGTTAAGCACTTACTACATGCCAAGTACTTACTATATGCCAAACACTGTTCTAAGCACTGGGGTAGATGCAAGGTAATGAGGTTGTCCCACAGGGGGCTGACAGTCTTAATCCTCATTTTACAGAGGAGATAACTGAGGCACAGAGAAGTTAAGTGGCTTACCCAACATCACACAACAGACAAGTAGCTGGTTGGGATTAGAACCCACAACCCTAGAGACATAGCATGGCCTAGTGGATAGAGTATGAGCCTGGGAGCAGGAGGACCTAGTTAATTGCAGCTATGTCACCTGTCTGCTGTGTGATTTTGGGCAAATCACTTCACCTCTCTTGGCCTCAGTTACTGCATCAGTAAAATAGAAATTGAGACTGGGAGCACTATGTGGGGCAGGGACTGTGTCCAACCCAATCATCTTGTATCTACCACTGCGATTAGTAGAGTGCCTAGCACAAAGTAAGCACCTAACAACTACCACAATTATGTGCCATCATGGGAATGCTCAGACAATTCCTCATCAGTTAAAATCTACAGCTCTGACACTGTGCATCAGCCAAACAACTTCCCCACAACTCCAATGTGAGGTTGTTGTTTATCTCAGTCCTGTTCTTTGTCCTTCATCAATTAATCAATTCATTTGATTGTATTTATTAAGCACTTACTGTGTGCAGAGCACTGTACTAAGCACTTGGGAAAGTACAATACAGCAATAGAGACAATCCCTTCCCACAGTAAACTCACAGTCCAGAATGGGGGGAGACAGACATCAATACAAGTAAACAGGCATCAACATTACTAAATAAAATTACAGATATATACACTAGCGATGTGGGGTGGGGAGAGGGAGGAAGAGCAAAGGAATCAAATCAGGGTGATGCAGAAAGGAGTGGGAGATGAGGAAAAGTGGTGCTTAGTCTGGGAAGGTCTCTTGGAGGAGATGCACCTTCAGCAGGGCTATGAAGGCAAGGAGAGAGATTGTCTGGCAGATTTGTAGAGGAAAGGCGTTCCAGGCTGGAGGTAGAAGATAGGACAGGGGTCAAAAGCTAGACAGGTGAGATTGAGGCATAGTGAAAAGGTTAACATCAGAGGAGCAGAGTGTGGGGGATGGGTTGTATAAGGAGAGAAGGGAGGTGAGATAGGAGGGGGGGAGGTGTTGGAGAGCTTTAAAGCCAATAGTGGCGAGTTTTTGTTTAATTCAGAGGGGGTTAGGCAACCACTGGAGATTTTGGGGGCCGTGGGGGTGACAGTCTCTGAGTGTTTCTGAAGAAAGATAATCTGGGCAGAGAAGTGAAGTATGGCCTGGAGTGGGGAGAGATAGGAGGTTGGGAGATCAGAAAGGATGTTGATGCAGTTAACCATTCGGGATAGGATGAGTGACTGTTATTAACATGGTAGCAGTTTGGATGGAGAGGAAAGGGCAGATCTCAGGGTTGTTGTGAAGATGAGAGCGACAGGATTTGGTGATGGATTGAATATGTGGGTTGAATGAGAGAACAGAGTCAAGGATTACACCAAAGTTACAGGCTTGAGATGGGAAGGATGGTTGTGCTGTGTACGGTGATGGGAAAGTTTGGGAGAGAACAGGATTTGGGAGGGAAGATAAGGAGCTCTGTTTTGGACATGTTAAGTTTGAGGTGGCAGGAGGACATCCAAGTAGAGATGTCTTGAAGGCAGGAGGATTTGCGAGCCTAGAGAGAGGGAGATTGATCGGGGAGGAGCTGTGTCTTGTCTTATGCTTTCCAGTCATCCCGACCCATAGTGACGCCATGGATACATCTCTCCCAGAACACCCCACCTCCATCTGCAATAGTTCCAGTAGTATATCCATAGAGTTTTCTTGGTAAAAAATACAGAAGTGGTTTACCATTGCCTCCTTCCTTGCAGTAAACCTGAGTCTCTGTCTTCCATTCTCTCTTATACCGTTTCTGCCCAGCAAAGGTGAGTGTTGACTTGTAGCAGATTGCCTTCCACTTGCTAGCCACTGCCCAAGCTAGGAATTGAATGGCTAAGCCTCTGATTGACTCTCCTTCCCATAGTTAAGACTGGTAGAGTACTGGAAACTCTCCAGGTGCGACCCAGAGAGGAGATAGTGTTCTTAGGGAAGAGGAAAATGAGGATTCCCTCTAAAGGGGGCTTTGTGGAAGTCTTTTTTTTAAGGTATTTGTTAAACAGATTGTATCAATCAATCAGTTAAAGTTATTGAGTGTTTACTGCATGCAGAACACTGAACCAAATGCTTGGAAGAATATAATATAAAAGAGTTGGTAGACACGTTCCCTGCCCACAGTAAACTTTCAGTCTAGAGGGAGAGACAGACGTTAATATAAACAAATGTTACAGATATTTACATAACTGCTGAGGGACTGGGAGAGGGGATGAAAAAAAGGGAGCAAGTTATGGAAATGCAGAAGAGCATGGAAGAAAAGTAAATGAGGGATTAGTGAGGGAAGGCGTTTGGAGGTGATGTGTCTTCAATAAGGCTTTGAAGTTAACAGATATGAAGAAGGAGGGCATTCCAGGTGAAAGGCAGGATGTGGGTGAGATAGCAACGAGATAGACGAGATTGAGGTACAGGAATTAGGTTGGCATTAGAGGAGTGAAGTGTGTGGGCTGAGCTGTAGTGGGAAAGCAATAAAGTGTGGTGGGGGAGCAAAGTGAATGAGTGCTTTAAAGCTGATGGTAAGGAGTTTCTCTTAATGAAATAATTACTGATTATGACTAATCATATAGGGTGTGCACCACCTCTCCTTATGTACCAAATGGCTAAAACTGAACTTCTCATCTTCCCTCCTACATTCATCCCAAACTTCCTTATCACAGTGGTCAATATCACTAGATTCCCTCATTAGAAGCAGTAAGGCCTAATGGATAGAGCACTGACCTGGGAGTCAGAAGCACCTAGATTCTAATTCTGGCTCTGCCACTTGTCACACAGCAGACCTTGAGCAAGTCACTTCACTTCTCTGTTTCTCAGTTTCTTTATCTGTCAAATAAGGATTAAGACTATGAGCCCCATGTGGGACAGTGCCTGTGCCCAAACCGATTCACTTGTATCAATCCCAGAACTTAGTACAGTGTCTGGTACATAGTAAATGCTTAACAGATTCCAACATTAATTTGTAGTTTTCTTGGGGCCAGAGATCTTGCATCATTGGCTCATCTTGAAGGAGGGGAAGAGTGCTGAAGTGAAGCTATGGAATGGAGTGAACAGTGAGAGAAAACTTATGTCAGGAGTGAAATAATGGTTTACTCCCAGTGAGTACTCTTGAGCTCAGTAACTTCCCCAGAGCAGTCTTCATGTCCTTGTTCCTCAGGCTGTAGATAATGGGGTTCATGGCAGGAGGTAACACCATGCAATGAGAGCAGCAGATCCAGAAAAGAGGGTGAGTCTGATATCGGTTTCAAATAGGCAAAACTTCCAGTTGAAATTTAAAAAGTCACAACAATAAGATGGGGCAGGCACATGGAGAAGGCTTTGGATCGACCCTCTGCAGATGAGAAGATGTGGAGAAGATGTGAATGTAAGAGATGATGATGTACACAAAACAGAGAAAGGAAAGGTTTAAGTTGAAGATGGTAACACCTATTTCTCTAATGATGCCTTAGGATCAGAAATCCTCAGGAGGTGGGGGATGTCACAGAAAAACTGGGGGATCATGTTGGACCCACTGAAGGATTCAGAGAAGCTAGCAGCTGTGTGCATCAGTCCAAAGAAGCCCCCACTGAGCCATGAACCAGCCACCTTCTGCAAACAGGCCCCTCTGTTCATGATAATCTCATAGTGTAGAGGGCAGCAAATAGCAACATAACGGTCGTAACTCAATGCAGTGAGGGTGGCCAGATCAGTAAAGGCAAAAAACACCAAGAAAAACACCTGTAAAACGCATCCCAGGAAAGAAATGAAGTTGCTGTGCATCAGGTTGTTGAAGATGGCTTTGGGGATGGTGACAGAAATGTAGCAGAGATCTACAAAGGACAAGTTCTTCAGAAAAACGTACATGGAAGCATGAAGACGTGGATGAAAGGTGATGATGGCGATGATGAGAATATTCCTTATCAGACCTGCCAGGTATATCAGTAAGAATAGAACAGCAATCCAAATTTGTAGCTTTTGGTCACTAGAAAATTCCATAAGTAGGAATTCGGTCACTCTGGTGTAATTGGTCATTGTGTTATTGGAGATCCAAGCCAAAAAATATCAACTGTAATAACATATTGACATGGAAGGGAAACATTTCACATTATAAAAGTGGCAAAAACAAATGAAGATAGATGAGAATTAAGACAAGAAAGAAAAGAGTGCAATTCTCTTTGTGAGACCCAGAAAGGTAAAAGGCGAAAATCATTCTATAAACATGTAGGACACAAATATATTAGAGAAGCAATGTGGCCTAGTTGATAAAGCACGGATCTGCCAGTCAGAGGACCGGACTCTAAGCCCAGCTGCACCACTTATCTACTATGTAACCTTGGGTAAATCACATAATTTCTCTGTGTCTCAGTTACCTCATCTGAAAAATGGGGATTAAGACTGTGAGCCCCATCAGGGACCTGGACTGAGTCCAACCTGATTAGCTTGTATCTACCCCAGTGCTTAGTTCAGTGCCTGTCATAAAGTAGGTTCTTAACAAATACCAATATATATGCATATAAAATTCAATTTGAAATGATTATGTGAGCCTCATGTGAGGCAGGGACTCTGTCTGACCTTATTGTCTTGTCCTCGGAGCCAGAGGGCCTGGGATCTAATCCCCAGCTCCCCCAATTGACTGGTCTGTGACCTTGGTCAAGTCACTTTACTTCACTGTGCCTCAGTTTCCTCATTTGTAAAATAATAATGATAATGTTGGTATTTGTTAAGCACTTACTACGTGGAGAGCACTGTTCTAAGCACTGGGGTAGATACAGGGGAATGAGGTTGTCCCACATGAGGCTCACAGTCTTCATCCCCATTTTACAGATGAGGGAACTGAGGCACATACAAGTGAAGTGACTTGCCCACAGTCACACAGCTGACAAGGGGCAGAGTCAGGATTTGAACCCATGATCTCTGACTCCCAAGCACGGGCTCTTTCCACTGAGCCACGCTGTTTCTCTAAAATGTAAAATGTGGATTAAATAACTGTTCTCTCTCCTAATTAGACTGTGAGCCCCATGTGGGACAGGGACTTTGTCCAATCTGACACACTTGTATCTACCCAGCACTTAGAACAGTGCTTGACACATAGTAAGTTCTTAACAAATACCATAATAAAAATTATTATCTACTCCAGTGCTTAATTCAATGCTTGATGCCTAGTATATGCTTAACAAATATTATCATTACTATTATTGTTATTGACATCATCATCCCCATTATTTAAAAGTTCTTTTCCCTAAATAATATAAACAAAATGTTAGCACTGTGCTAACTACCAGTCTAGGACATATATGAGAGATATATCCTAGCAATAATAGAATAAGAAAGATTCCTGAAATAACCTAAATGTACTCAAATCCCCAGGACCTGATGAGCTGGTTCTACCTTCACAACATCTCTAGAATCTGTCCTTTCCACTAGTTCCACACTGCTGACTTACTTATCTGAGTACTTATTCTATCTTGCTTGGATTATTGCATCAGCCTTCTTGGTGACCTCCTTTCATCCTGTCTCTTTCCATTCCACTGCACACTTCACTCTGCTGCCTAGAGCATTTTTCCAAATAAACATTCACTCCATGTCTCCAAAATCCTCAAAAACCTCCAATCATTGTCCATCCACCTCCATATCAAACAGAAACTCCTTACCATTGGTATTAAGGCACTCAGCTCTCTCCCTCCTACCTTACCTTACTGATCTCATGCTACAACCCAACCCACACATCCCACACACCTTTCACACCTGTCTACTTCAATCTCATCTCCCCCATCACTGAAATCTTGCCCATGTTTTCCCTCAGGCCTGGAACTTTCTGCCCCTTCAAAACTGACATTCCACCACTCTTCCCACCTTCAAACTCTCCTAAACTCACAGCTCCTCAAAGATACCTTCCCAAATTAGCCTCTTTAACCCAATCAGCTCTCCCCTCTACATTGACTGTGCACTCAGCTGTGTACTTCATAAGCACTCTGATATTCATCCCAGATCCACAATGCTTATGTAAATATTCTTATATTCATTTATTTACCCTGCCCCTAATCTATTTTAATGTCTGTGTCCCCTGTAGATTGTGAGATCCTTGTGGGCAGGGATCATGTACACCAACTCTATTGTATTGCACTTTCCCAAGTACTTAATACAATGCTGCACACAGTGGGTACTCAATAAATACCACAGATATCTGGGCTGGTCAACCTGGGGAATTAGTCACCCTGAGGAATTACATACCTCACTGTTGTTGAGCTCAGGATCATGATCTGCTATGACCAGAGGGCCAAGAGGGAGAATGCACAGTTCCCTTCTCCTGGGTATGCATGAGACGGGTTCACCTGGATTTATTTTCTGTTGCTTTCACACTCCCCATCACCACCATCGTCACCAGCATCAACATCAGTATCAGCACCACTACTGTGTATTGTCGACAAGTATTTTGTTAGGGAGGGGTGTGGGAACTAGCTCAGTTGGGGGATTTATGGTTTTATCACTTAAAGGGGTGGAGAAGCCTTGTGCCTGGATTGTCCCATTCTGGGTCTCTGTAGTCCTCTTCTCTAGTGATCAGGATGTCAACCGTGCAGATCCTCCCTGTACTCCTGAGATTTGGGTCAGGATATGCTTGTTCCCCACATAATCCTCTCTTTGATTACTGTGTCAGACTCCTTGCTGATCTCTCTGCCTCCTGTCTCTCCCCACTCCAGTCCATACTTCACTATGCTGCCTGGATCATTTTTCTACAGAAATGTAGATGCCATGTTTTACCACTCCTCAAGAACCTCCAGGGGTTACCCATTCACCTCTGTATCAAACAGAAACTTCTTACCTTTGGCTTTAAAACACTCAATTGTCTAGCTCCCCCCAATCCCCCACCCCCCACACACACCCCACTGCTCTCCTACAACTACCCAGGCCACACACTTCACTCCTCTAATACTAATCTACTCACTATACCATGATCTTGTCTATCCCACCACTGTCCTCTCACCCATGTCCTGCCTCTGGCCTGGAATCCCCTCTCTCTTCATATCTGAAAGACAATTACTTTCGCCACCTTCAGAGCCTTATTGAAGGCACATCTCCTCCAAGAGACCTTTCCTGATTAAACCCTCCTTTCCTCTTCCACTCCCATCTGCACTGCCCCAATTTGCTCCCTTTATGTGTCCTCTATTCCAGCCCCACAGGACTTATGTACATATCTGTAATTTATTTAAATTAATATCTGCCTCCTCCTCTAGGCTGTAAACTTTTTGTGGGCAGGGAATTTGTCTACCAACCCTGATATATTGTTATATTGTACTGTCCCAAACCACTTAATACAGTATTCTGCACACAGCAAGTGCTCAATACATAGAATTGATGGACTGATTATTTCATGAAAAAGAGAAAAGAAGCATGCCTGAGTGGGAAGGGCATAGGCCTGGGAGTTAGAAGACCTGGGTTCTAATCCAAGATCCACCACTTGTCTGCTGTGTGACCATGGACAAACCCCTTACCTTCTCAATGTCTCAGTTACCTCACCTGTTAAATGGGGATTGAGATTGTGAGTCCCATGTTGTACATGGACTCTACCCCACATAATTATCTTGCATCTACTCCAGCACTTAGTACGGTGTCTGGAACATAATAAACACTTAATAAATACAATTTTTTTAACAAAAGGCAATATTATGCCCAGATCTCAGACTTTGCACTGCTAGGAACTTCCCACCAGGTGTTTTCTTCTTGGTGACCTGTCAACCAATAATATTTATTTACCACCTACTGTGTGCAGAGAGTTGTACTAAGTAATAATAATTATAGTATTTTTAGCACTCACTATATATCAAGCATTGCTTATGTATAAAATAATCCCTCTAGAATGTAAGATCGTTATGGGCAGGGAAAGTATCTGCTAATTCTGTTGCATTGAACTCTCCCAACTTCTTAGAATAGTGCTCTGCACATAGTAAATGCTCAACAAATACCACTAATTGATTGATTGATTGATAATCAGGTTGGATACATTCCCTATCCCATATTGGGCTACCAGTCTAAGTAGGAGAGGGAAATATATATGGAAACCACATTTTACAGATGAGGAAACTAAAGCACAGAGAGGTTGTATGACTACCCACTTAATACAGTGCTCTGCTCATAGTAAGCCTCAATAAACACATTGATGTTATGAAGTTAAAGCAAAATGATATATCTGCTTCTGCCAGTATATTAAAACCCTTTAACTACCTAATTTGACTGGAAAAGAAGCTTCAATTAGAGCCATAAATGAATAAACCATGGTGGGAACTTGAAGACAAAACACTCTGAAAGTGCCTATTTATTCTTCTCACACCCTGGGCAGTGAATGTGTCTACCAAATCTGTTGTAATCTACATAACTTTTAGTACAGTTCTCTGCACCCAAAACACACTCAAAACATAACATTGAAGAGGAATAATGAAGATACTTAAATTCACACAGCAGGCAAAGGGCGGAAGCTGGATTAGAACCCAGGCCCTCTGACTCCCAGGTCCTTACTCTTTTTTCTAGGCCTGGCTACAAAGAGCTTGAAAGTGTTCAAAAGGATTACTAGACAGGATCGCTGCCCTCAAGGTGCTCACAGTATAGCAGAGGAGCCACACACTAACACAAATGGAAGGCAGGAAGAAGGGAGAAGAGATTGTACATGAATAAATGCTTAAGTAATAAGGTATGTTCCCTTAAACTGTGAGCCCCATATGGGACAGGGACTGTGTTGAACCCAATTATTTTGTTTCTATCCCCGTTCATAGTCCATTGTTTAGCCCATAGTAAAAGTTTAACAAATATCACAGTTATGTATATGGGAGATTGTGAGTCCTTAAGTGATTAGGTGGCAACAGAGGTTCTGAAAGTGTCATCTGGTGAGATTATAGGCAGGAGTGATGAGAAATGTATCAGATAAGGCCTCTTGGAAGGGATGTGATTTCAGAAGAGCTTTACAGATAGGAAAACCAATGGCTTGTCAGAATTGAAGGGGGAAGGAGTTCCAAGTAGTGGGTGAATGAGCAAGAGCTTGGCTGTGGGAGAAGTAATGATAAAATAGAATAATAGGTTAGGTTGAGAGGAACGAAGAATGTTAGATGAGGTGTAGTGGGAGAAGAAAGTGGATAAATAGAGGGAGAGATGATGGAGTGCTTAAAACCAGTGGCAAGGAATTATCTTTACGATGCAGATAGAAATGGGTAACTAACCACTGCAGGTTTCTGAGAGGAGAGGAGTCATCTGCAGAATGATATTTTAGGAGAATGAACTGGGCAAGAAACTGAAATCTGAACTGGAAGAGGATAGGCACAGGCAGGGAGACCAGTGAGGAGGCTGATGCAATAGTTAAACTGGGATATAAAAAGTGCCTGAGTCCATTTTGGGGACATTTGGTTTGGGAGGGAGATGTGCCTATTGGACACGTTAGGGAAAAAAAATAACAGGGTTTAGTGACACGTTGATTTTGGAGGTTGGAGGGAAAAGAGAAGCAGTGTGGCTCAGTGGAGAGAGCACGGGCTTGGGGGTCAGAGGTCATGAGTCGAATCCCGGCTCTGCCACCTGTCAGCTGGGTGACTGTGGGCAAGTTACTTAACTTCTCTGTGCCTCAGTTACCTCATCTGTAAAATGGGGATTGACTGTGAACCTCACATGGGACAACCTGATCACCCTGAATCTACCCCAGTGCTTAGAACAGTGCTCTGCACATAGTAAGATAATAATAATGTTGGTATTTGTTAAGCGCTTACTATGTGCAGAGCACTGTTCTAAGCGCTGGGGTAAACACAGGGGAATCAGGTTGTCCCACGTGGGGCTCACAGTCTTAATCCCCATTTTACAGATGAGGGAACTGAGGCACAGAGAAGTTAAGTGACTTGCCCACAGTCACACAGCTGACAAGTGGCAGAGCTGGGATTCGAACTCATGAGCCCTGACTCCAAAAACATACCAACATTATTAAGAAGTCAAGGAGATTGTAAGTTCCTTGTGGGCATGGATCATGTTTTCCAGCTCATTGTATTGTACTTTCCAAAAAGGTCAGTAGAGTGCTCTGCACAAAATAAACATTCAGTATATGGAATTGATTGCTTTGATAATACCAAGATTGTTCTCATTACAGTGTTGGGAAAAGTTAGTTGAAGAAGAGAATTTTGAAGAAAAATGAGGAGTTACAATTTAGGTGTTTTGAGCTTGAAATGCCTGCAGAGCATCCATGCTGGAGGAGGAAATGAAATATTTTATAATATTTATAATATAATATATGAGAAATTTTAATTATATTAATTAAATAGTCACTATATTAACCAAACAATATAGTTTAATTATATTAATTAAATATTAATAATTTGATATAATATATTTATAATAATACAATAATAAATGGAGAGAAATTAGGCCAGTGAGTTGATCTGGAAATCATTCACACTGAGGAAGTAGATGAAGCTGTGAGAATGGATGAGTTATTTCTCCAATAATAATAATAATAATGTTGGTATTTGTTAAGTGCTTACTATGTGCAGAGCACTGTTCTAAGCGTTGGGGTAGATACAGGGTGATCAGGTTGTCCCACGTGAGCTCACAGTCTTAATCCCCATTTTACAGATGAGGTAACTGAGGCACAGAGAAATTAAGTGACTTGCCCACAGTCACACAGCTGACAAGTGGCAGAGCTGGGATTTGAACCCGTGACCTCAGACTCCCAAGCCCGGGCTCGTTCCACTGAGCCACGCTGCTTCCCCATGAGTCAGTGTAAAATGAGAAGTAGTGCAGTACTCGAAAGAGTGCTGTCAAATACTCAAAGTTAGAAACTGGAAGGCAGAGGAAGAGCTAGTGAAAGGGGCTGAGAAGTTCCAGAAAAAGAGGTCAGAAGAAAACCATGAAAGAGCTCTAAGTAGAACTAAGGTTAGATAAGGCTTTCCAGGAGAAGGGATCATAATATCCCCATGGATATCCCAGGTGGCACAGGCTGTGAAAGAGCATGAATTAGGGCAAGGCCAGAATTGGCCTTAGTTTGACATGTTTAAAAATTAAATTGATATGTGGGTGGCTTCAGAACTTTGGAGTTCAGGGTCTGCCTGGCAAAGATGTAAGGCTGTGGCAAGAACAGAGGTTTGCAGGACAAGGGGATAGTGAAAGAGGGGATGACAGGGGAAGTAAAGAAAAGGAGAACAGGAAATATCTCACCCAAGCAACAGGTGGCTGATCCAGATTCTTTCTGTGTGGCTGACCTATGGCAGTGAATTCAATGTGTCGACTTCCCAGGCTTACTCTGTGAAATTGGGTGAACCAGAGGGTGGGAGCCCTCAGTCACCATTCAGCTACTTTTTGGAGGAAGATTCCATCCTGCTCAGCCTCAAGACCCTGAAACCCACTATGGGGATGGGTCTGTATTCACCCAGCAGAGGCCCAGAGCAGCTGGCTGGCATTGGGTCTGGTTTTGAGCAACTGGAGCTTCTATCCCTATCCAGAGCCCCAGGAAGCACTGTTCCCAGTAGCCCAGGGGAATCTGTGTGGATGAATGGATGGAAGATTCCCTTCTGGTACTGCGTATTAAGAAAGTTCTGTCTTGCCAAGACTTGAGAGAGGAGAAGATAGGATTTGCAAGACACCATTTGTATGTTTGTGTCAGGATTTTCCCTCACATGAGCCTCTGGGAAATAAATGAAAATTGGCCTGAGTGTAAGTAATGGCATTGTTAGTATAACAGTGGTATTGTTCAGGAATCTGTCTAATAATGACACTGAGGAGAAATGCATAACAAGGAAAACAACCACAGTTTGGGGGAACCACGGTTCATTCCACCCTCCCCACCATAATTTGGTTTGTGTCACAACTGTCATTGTGTCAGAGCCTTTGAATTGTAAAATTTGGCCTTAATTGTACTGTGTGTTATGGTAAGAATGGTAAAAAGTCACCACATGCATTACAGTGAACATAGTGATGCTGAGGATAACTATAGTAATGATGTTGACAAAGATGACTACATGATCACCAATCTCTGCTGGAAAAATCAAACACTACCAGAAACTCACCATAATTTCTTCGAGCTGCGAATGGATGAGAAAGATTAGTTCAAATACTTTTTCAAGCTCTGCTACTGTACCATGTGACTCTGGACCCAAGTTTCCAAAGAGCTTTGTTTTTCCCACCATGGAAATGGAGATGAATCATGCAGAACCTTGGACAGATGTTTAGGTTTCACAGTTTGAGAGCTGTGGAAATCTCTGAGTTGAGGAAATCAGCCTTCACCTCTCTCTCTCTCTGAGACACCAAAGGCTACAGAGGGCTGGATAGATCTACTGGGCAGCAGATCACCTCATCTTTACTGACTGAGGAACTCCAGGATGGCAAAGAGTTAGGATGCGAGAGGCAGGGCATGTGTATGGGGTTTTTAAGGGCTTTGAGGTCAGGATTCCCATGAACCAGGCTCTGTGGAACATGAGGAGGAACACTGATTAGACCCTGTGGACCCTGCTGTCACAACATCTCTCTCTGAGGAGGTCAGGAAGTAATGAGAAATTAAGATGATGTAAGCCCCACTGTTCTTTAGTGCACAGGTTCCCTTATTCCCAGGAGCCTAAGGATTTTGTGAACCCAGCAAAACAGCCATTCACCTAAACATTTTTTCCCAAGAACAAATATAGCCCATGGGGAAGTAGGGGTAAGAACAGCTTGCTGAAAGTGTTCAATAGCTTGGAAACCATTCCTTCGGGTGTGACAGGAAAACAGCTCAGCATATTCAAATGTATAGAGTGTTATTTGTTTAACTTTATTTCTTCACCTAGTAAGAAATACTACTGAATCATTCATGTCGGCTGGATAAATTGGAACTATTTTCTACTATACATTTCTCCCACAGTTTATAAAAAACAACAACCCAAAAAGTGTTTGTCTGTTTGTCTCCCCAGTTAGATTGTTATCTCCCTGAGGTCAGGTTATATGTCTCAAACTTTGGTTTGTTAACCTGAATTCCCAGAAGACATTCCCCCATTACAAAACACGGAGTTTGTAATTCAGGCAACCACGATTTTTGCTAAACAAATTCTACTGGCAGACTGCCTGTCCTGGGATGCAGCCTGGGCTTATATTTCTCCATCTTTATCGACTTCCATGCCCATTGCCCATTAACTGCTTCCTCAAGTCGTATGTCCCACTGACTGCCCCATTTCTTGCCCCTAATGACCTGGCCATGTATTTTATTCATAAAATTGAAACCAACAGGTATAATCTCCCTAAAATCCCCCCTGCTCCTCTCCAATTCCTCATTCTCCTCTGCCCTCTTTAACTCTCCCTATACTCACTGCAGTGTCTCAAGAAGAGATCTCTTGCCTCCTCTCAAAATCTACCTCTTCCACCTATACTTCGGACCCCATCCCTTCTCAATTTATGAAAACACTTGCCTCCTCTCTTCTTCCCTAACTGAACATCATTTTCCTTTCCATTGGCTTCTTCTTTACTGCTTTCAAACTTGCTTATGTATTCCCCTAGCCAAAAGAAACCCCTCTCTTGACTCCATGCCTCTCTCCAGTTACCACCTCATCTCCCTCCTACTATTTCTTTCCAAACTCCTTGAGCAAGTTATCTACACCTGCTGCCTCCACTTCTTCTCAGACAATTCTCTCCTGAACCCCTTCCAATCTGGCTTCCTCCTCCTTCACTCCTCAGAAAGTGCCCTCTCTAAGGTCTCCAATGACCTCCTTGTTGTCAAATCCAATAGCTCTACTCCATCCTAATCTTCCCCAACTTCTCAGGTGCCTGTGAAACCCTGGACTATCCTCTTCTTCTGGAAACATGATCTAACCTTGATTTCACTGACACTGTGACACTGAACTCACTCACTCCCATAGCTTCAACTACAATTTCTACATGAATGATTCCCAAATCTACCTCGCCAGCCCTGACCTCTCTTTTTCTCTAGTCTCACATTTCTTCCCATCTTCAGGACATCTATAGTTAAATGTCCTGCCAACACTTCAAACTGAACAGGTTCAGAAAAGAACTCATTCATTTATTTATTTATTTATTCATTCATTCATTCATTCATTCATTCATATTTATTAAGGGCTTATTGTGTGCAGAGCACTATAGTGCACACTTAGGAAAGTACAATATAATAATGAATAATGACATTTCCTGCCCATAGTGAGCTCACGGTTAGAGAGAGGGAGACAGACATCAATACAAATTTTTAAAAATGCAGATATATACATAAGTACTGTGGGGCTGGAAGGGGAGGGGGAAGAGCCATTGCCTCAGAAGGATGGAGGGCTGGGGGTGGGGAGGTGAAGAGCAAAAGGAGCAAGTCAGGGTGCCTCAGAAGGGAGTAGGAGATGAGGAAAAGTGGGACTCAGTCTGGGAAGGTCTCCTTAGGACATATGTCCTCACCAAGACTCTGAAGGTGAGGAGAGCAATTGTCAGTTGGACCCTAGAAGGGCGGATGCTCCAGGCCAGAGGCAGGATGTGGGCCAGGGTTTGGCAGCAAATTCTTTATCTTCCCACCAAGCTAAAGTTCAGTCCATGTTTCCCCACCTCTCAAGAACCTCCAGTGGTTGCCCATCCTCCTCCATATCAAATAGGAACTCCTTTCCTTAGGCTTGAAAGCATTCAATCAGCCTGCTCCATTTTGTTTTACCTCCTTGATTTCCTATTACAACACAGCCTGAACTCTTCATTTCTCTAACAGCAACCTACTCAGTCTTCCTTGATCTTGTCTGTCTTGCCACTGATCCCGAGCCCACATCCTGCCTCTGGCCTGGAACTCCATCCCCTTTCGTTTGTGAGAGATCACTACTCTCCCCATCTTCAAAGCCTTATTAAAGTCACAACACCTTCAAATGGCCTGCCCCAACTAAGCCCTTATTTGCCTTACTCCCTCTCCCTTCTGCTTCGCACTTGAACCTATTGAATGAATGAATGAATGAATGAATGAATGAAGGCACATCTCCTCTAAAAGGTCTTGCCTGACTAAACCCTCTTTTCCTTTTCCTTTTCTTCAGCTCCCTTCTACATTACCCTGACTTGCTCCCTTTATTCATCCCAGACCCACAGCACCTATGTGCATATTCATAATTAATTTATTAAATTAATGTCTGCCTCCCCCTCTAGAGTGTAATCTCATTGTAAGCAGGAAATGTGTCTGTACTGTCGTGATCAAGAAGGACTCCATCTTGCAACACAGAAGCCATGTCCTGAGACACTGTTCTCTGACCCCGTTAGCAACAAAGTCAAAGGAGGAATTGGAGAGGAAACTGAATTATCTTGCTGAGAAGTTTAAGGAGTATTTGAATTGCTGAGGAGAAATGGAATTGTCATTCATTCATTCAGTTGTATTTATTGAGCACTTACTGTGTGCAAAGCACTGTCCTAAGTGCTTGAGAGAATACAATATAACAACAGACATCTTCTGCACACAACAAGCTCACAGTCTAGAGGGGGAGATAGACATTAGTATAAATAAATTGACATATAAATAAATAATTTGTCTTGCAGAGGAGTTTGAGAAGGGATTGAATTTCCCTGCTGTAGGGCAGGAGAAAGACTGCCGGACATGCCCACTAGGGGAGGAGTAGCCTTTCCACCTGGCTTCACCTGGAAATGAGTTTGAGACAGCAGGCTATAGGAGCAGCGAATAAGGACTCCCCACTGCAACTACCCTGAAACACTGATAAAAAGGGAAAGAGATGGCCCCTGGGCCATGGCAAAAACCATCTTTGAAATGCACTGAGATGCCTACTACAGTCACGGTGAAAGCTCAGGAAAACATGCTGCGGGCATCTGGATTCCTTGAACTCCTCTGACATGGGACCATCTGTACAAACCTGGGGAAACCAGTTGTATGGGTAGCTAATTTGTCATAATCTGTGTGTGTGAATGTGTGCTTATAGGCAACTACCCCTTTTTTAATTAGATGAAATATGGAATAAAGCTTTCTGCTGTATAAAGTGGTGGGTTTGGTTTCACTGTGAATTTATCACTGAGTGCCTAACCCAGTAGGCACTCCCCATTAATTAGGGCTGCCTAGTGGAGGGTGTGAATCTACAGATCTCATCCCAGGGGCCAGAAATCTGGGGGAGGTGAATCTCGCCCCAGAGGATTAGAAATCTGGTTGAGGTGCATCCAAGGATCTAGTCCAAGGGGAGCATGAATCTGGGTGAGGTAAATGTTTAGCAGCCTGGGGAGGCCTGACAGAGCAAGCATCTCAGTCAGGGCTCATAATATGTATAGTGTTATATTGCATTCTCCCAAGTGTTTAGTACAGTGCCTTGCACACAATAAGTGCTCAATAAATACAATTGACTGACTTCCCTAGTCTTTTTGCCCTGTCCCTCATCCTCCCTAAACTCACACTTTTGGGGGACTTCTCCAGCTCCTTCTTTAGTACTCACTGATGACCTGTATCCCAAACTTTTCTTAGCTTAGGTTCTAATTCTCTAAATGAACGTGGACATCTTTGCTATGAGCCATTAATGGCACAGTCAGGGAATGGGAGGGAAACAAAGGGGCTACTGATGAAGGGCTGGGGTGCCATGGGAAGAAGAAGATACTTCCTGTGGAGGGCCACCAGGGTAAGCTTTGGGAAACATCTAGGGTGCCCAGGGAGGGAGTGTAAATGGAGATGGGATTTACAGAATTGTTCCCAAATTGGGTAAAAAATAATTTATCAAAATCTGTAACCAACATTCTCTGTCACAAAGTGTTATTTGTGACACTTTCTTGGAAGTCTTTATCTGGTCCTGTCTTAATCCTGTGGTGATGTGACACAGAGCATCTGACACTGGATCAGTGATGCCCAAACCAGAAAGTCTAATGACTTTACCTCAGTGAGAAGAGCCAATAGCTTTCCTGGACCTTATGAGGGATCTGTGCTGGGAACAGGAGATTCTTTTTTCCAGAACCGTCTCATTCTTCTGTCACTGTAAATCATGAGGAACGGACTCATGGCTGAGAAGGTGAATCCCAACACCACGTGACTGTTCATTAACAGTGGAGAATTCTTTTTCATGTTCATTATTATGCTCAGCATGATTGACTGCCGTCCATAAAGGAGAATATAGAGGGTGGCGAGAGCAATGATTCTTTTGGCTGCTCTGACCTCTGGCATCACTCTAGAAGAGTGACTTGGTCCATGGAGGTGCTGGACTCTCTGGTGGTGTCTGTGGAGGACAAACACCATGTAGCCACTGGCCATGCTCATTAGGCCCACAAAGAATAAGTCCCGGAAGGTGAGCACAACAGCAATTATTAGGGTGGTTACTGCACTTATATGAACCTTTGAGCAATATTTGAGATCCAATATTATTTGAATACTGCTACTGTTCTGGGGGCCTCTAATATCTATGAGACCTTCAATATCAATTAACATATTGAGGATCCAGGAGAGAACACAGGAGGGAAAGATGCACTTTGGTAATTTAGCTTTGAGTCCTGCCCACCAGGAGGTGCTGGGACTGATGGTGATGGCTTGGAAGATGCTCAGGAGGCAGGTGGTGCAGATTCCGAGGCTACGGGCCACTCGATAAAGGTACATGAGGAGTTTACATCCAATGTCATCTAGGAAATTTCTCAGTCCCCAAGTTAACATGGTCTCTGGGATTCCCCTGGTGAGCAGAAGTATGGTGTTAGCCAAGGTTAACTGGGTAAGAATCAAATCTGAGGAGCTGGGCTTGTGGCTGGCAGAAATCATGTGGCAGTAAAACAGGAGGAGGAAAACATTCACTGAGACCCCAATGCTGATCTGTAACAGAATTATCACCCCAAAAGAAATCTCAGTGGTGTTCATTGTCTTTATTATCCATTAGAATCAGAAGAATCCTTCTGCTGAGCTCCCTGTGGGTGGGGGGGATTGAGGAAAGAGAAAGAAGAAAGAGAGCACTTTTCAGTTTTCAATATTTCAAATGATTCAAGTTTCAAATTTCTGTTCCCCTTAATCATCTGATCCATCAACACATAGTATTCATAGAACTCCTACTATAGGCAGAATTAAATCCTTGGAAGAGTACACAAGAAGCAAAAGATATGGTCTCTGCCTTAAAGGAGGAAGATAGGTAAACATAGATTATTTACAAATAGTGTGAGCAGCAGAAAGAACGTTAACATAATAATGATGACATTTGTTAAGTGCCTACTATGTGCCAAGCACTGTTCTAAGCACTGGATGACAGATGGTAGCAAGAATATGACAGGAAGAATTGGATGAATAAATGGTTGAATATACTGCAGAAGTGCTGAGAATGTGCTCAAACTCATGCGTGTCGAGGGAGGTTATTCGGTTGACATGGCTTGAGGTGTTGGAAATTAATCAGGCGAAGGTTTCTGAAGGAGATGGAATTGGCGGGGGGGCTTTGCAGGTAGGAAAATATATGACCTATAAGACTTGAAGAAGGAGCGTTCCAGTCGGGGGGAATAGTATGAGTAAGGGGTAGTAGGTGGAAGAATCAAGAGCAAGGTACAGTTATTGAATTTGGGAAGAGCGCAGAGTGTAACCTGGAGAAGAGAGCTGGCAAAAGCCTTCAAACCAATGGTACAGAGTTTTTTATTGATGTGATGGAATATAGATTTAGCAACCAGAGGATTTTGAGAAGTGGAGAGGTGATCCAGGCAGCAGCTTATTGTACAGTGGGATGAGGAAAAAGTCTGGAGAAAAACAAGAAGGCTCTTATGAGATGCATCAGAGTGGTGACTTGGGATGGAGAGGAAGAGGGAAAGCAGGGAAATGTGGAGGAAAAACCAGTAGGATTTACCAATAGCTTGAGTGTGAGTGCTGAAAGATACTAACACTAAGTGCATCCTCTAACATTTGAAGGAAGCTCTGATGAAGAAAAGGATCACTTACAGACTATTGTCTGTTAATATGACTCAGAATCTCATCAAAGGTATGTATCAGAGTTGGGCAGGGAAGGTATAGTAGCATGTGGGGACTTCTAATACTTAAACTCATTTGAGAGATGCAGCTTTAGAAATGCCTTTCAGAGATTGCTTTGTGAGGATTCTGCCAATCAAACAATAAATGATCTTTATTGAGTGCTTACTGTATTCAGAGCATATGAAAATCCCAAATATCAAGTAAAGGTTTGCTGAATGTGCTATATTCCTGTAATACATGGTAGTAATCACAACAGTGGTATTGTCACTAAATGCTTACTAAATGCCAAGCACTGTACTAAGCACTGGGGTAGATACAATCAGGTCCCATATGTGGTTCACAATCTTCTACAGAAACGCTCTGGGCATGTCACTCCCCTCCTCAAAAACCTCCAGTGATTGCCTTTCAACCTTTGCATGAAGCAAAAATCCTCACTCTTGGCTTCAAAGCTCTCCATCACCTGGCCCCCTCCTACCTCCTCCCTTTCTCTCCTTCTACAGCCCACCCCATACACTCCGCTCTTCTGCCGCTAACCTCCTCATTGTGACTTGTTCTCGACTGTCTACCCATCAACCGCTGACTCACATCCTAACACTGACCTGGAATGCCTTCCCTCCTCATATCCAACAAACTAACTCTCTTCCCCTCTTCAAAGCCCTACTGAGAGCTCACCTCCTCCAGGAGGCCTTCCCAGACTGAGCCCTCCCTTTCCCTCTGCCCCTCTTCATTCCCTCTATTCCCTCCCTCTGCTCTTCCCCCTTCACCTCCCTACAGCACTTGTGTATATTTGTATACATTACTTATTTTATTTTATTAATGATGTGTATATATCTATGATTCTATTTATCAATTTTGATGGTATTGAAGCCTGACTACTTGTTTTGTTTTGCTGTCTCCCCCTTTTAGACTGTGAGCCTGCTGTTGGGCAGGGATTGTCTCTATCTGTTGCCAAATTGTTCATTCCAAACGCTTAGCACAGTGCTCTGCACACAATTAGCACTCAATAAATATGAATGAATAAATGAATGAATGAATCTAATTAGCAGGGAGAACAGATATTGAACCCCCATTTTACAGGTGAGGGAACTGAGCCACAGAGAAGTAATTTCAGTGGAGCATGCCAATTTCAAAACGAGTGAATGAACACTAAAGTGATCTGGCAGCTTGTTGTGGGCAGGGAATGTGTCTGTTATATTGTTGTGTTGTACTTCCCAAGCATTTACTACAGTGCCCTGCACAAAGTAAGCATTCAGTAAATATGACTGACTTTCTGGTGATCTTTTATATCTATGGCTATGAGAATAACATGAAACCAAGACTTGGAATTGACCTTTCTTTTTGTAAACCTCACTTCTGCACAACTCCAGCAAAAATAGAGGGTTAAGCGTTCATAAAGTTAACTTTTGGTTGTGTCATTGAGAAGTTGGAAATTATTAAAGCATTTCAGTGTATTTTGAAAATGGGTATCTTTTATGTAGTGTTTGGTTTGAATTGCCTTTGCACTCATTACTATGTTTCTCCTTTTATTCCAACCTTCTTAAGCCATAAATGGCTGGAGGACTCATTGTAGATCATTGTCTTGAAAGAAATTCAGGTTTTAAGGAAATATTATTTGCTTTTCAAATCTGATAACCAAATGAAGATGATATCAGTAAATAAAGATATTTCATGTTGTGCTTTCTGTGTGCAGAGCACTGGGCTCGGTTCTTGTCGGGATGGGGTGAAGGGGGAGATGTGTAATCCAACAGAGTTGGTAGATGTGATCCCTGACCTAAAGGAACTTACATTCTACAGAGCAGCAGCATGGCCTAGTGAAAAGAGCACAGGCCCAGGAAGTCAAAGGACCTGTGTTCTAATCCTGGCTATGCCAGTTACCTGCTGTGTGATCTTGGGCAAGTCACTTAACTTTGTGCCTCAGTGTCCTCATCTGCAGAATGGGGATGAAATACCTCATCTCCATCCTACTTAAACTGTGAGCGCCATGTGGGACCTGATGATCTGCATCTACCCCAGCACTTAGTATAGTGCTTGGCTCACAGTAAGCACTTAAATGCTACAGTTATTATTAGACACCTACTATGTTCTTAGGAGGGTGTCAGGCTATAGTACCCTCTCTGAAGCATGTAGTAGGTTCTCAATGAGTGCTCTTGATTGATTGATTGATTCATTCATTCAATAGTATTTATTGAGCGCTTACTATGTGCACAGCACTGTACTAAGTGCTTGGAAGGTACAAATCGGCAACAGATAGAGACAGTCCCTGCCCACTGACAGGCTTACAGTCTAATCAGGGAAGACAGACAGACAAAACAATAGCAATAAATAGAATCAAGGGGATGAACATCTCATTAAAACAATAGCAATAAATAAAATCAAGGTGATGTACATCTCATTTACAAAATAAATAGGGTAATGAAAATATATACAATTGAGCGAATGAGCACAGTACTGAGGGGAGGGGAAGGGGGAGGAGCAGAGGGAAAGGGGGGAAAAGAGGGCTTAGCTGAGGGGAGGCGAAGGGGGGTAGGAAGCAGCGTGGCTCAGTGGAAAGAGCATGGGCTTTGGAGTCAGGGCTCATGAGTTCGAATCCCAGCTCTGCCACTTGTCGGCTGTGTGACTGTGGGCAAGTCACTTAACTTCTCTGTGCCTCAGTTCCCTCATCTGTAAAATGGGGATTAAGACTGTGAGCCCCACGTGGGACAACCTGATTCCCCTATGTCTACCCCAGCGCTTAGAACAGTGCTCGGCACATAGTAAGCGCTTAACAAATACCAACATTATTATTATTATTAGAGGGGGAGCGGTGGGAGCAGAGGAAAAAGGGGAAGCTCAGTCTGGAAAGGCCTCTTGGAGGAGGTGAGCTCTAAGTAGGGTTTTGAAGAGGGGAAGAGAATTAGTTTGGCAGAGGTGAGTAGGGAGGGCATTCTAGGACAGCGGGAGGACGTGGCCCAGGGGTTGACGGTGGGATAGGCGAGAACCGGGGACGGTAAGGAGGTGGGCGGCAGAGGAGTGGAGAGTGCGGGATGGGCAATAGAAAGAGAGAAGGGAGGAGAGGTAGGAGGGGGCAAGGTGATGGAGAGCCATGAAGCCTAGAGTGAGATTGATTGGCTCCCAACACCATCAATATAAAATGTGATCCAGACCTCAAGTAACTTGCAATCTGACCTTCAAATATACCTCAGGGAGGATATCTTGATCAATACCTGTTCTCCCTCCTATTTAGACTGTGAGTCCCATGTGGGACAGGGATTGTATCTAACTCGATTATCTTGTAACTACTCCAGTACTTAGTGTAGAGTTTAGCACAAAGTAAGCACTTAACAATTATTATTATTATCATCATTATTAGAGTGACTTGCTCAAGGTCATATCATAGGATTAGAACCCAGATCTTCTGACTCCTAGACCCATGCTCTTTCCACCAGGCCACGCTGCTTGTCACTAGGCTACCCTGCACGTGTGCACATCTCAGGTTTCAGGCACTTAAGAATAATAATAATGATGATGATAATAACAGTAATTATTACATTTGTTAAGCGCTTACAATGTCTTTTAAGTATTGGGGTAGATACAAGTGATTCAGGTTGTAGCTACCTGATATCTACCTGATACAACAAGTAGCGACTGCCTCCTGTCTCTCCCCACTCCAGTCCATACTCCATTTTGCTGCTTGAATCAATTTCATTCAAAAACGTTCAGACTGCATTTCCCCATTCCTCAAGAAACACCAGTGGTTGATCGTCCATTTCGGTATCAAACCAAAACTGCTCACCATTGGCTTTAAAGGACTTAATCACCTTGCCCCTCCTACCTCACTTCACTACTCTCCTACAACAACCCTGTCTGTTCTTCATTCCGCTGTCCAGATCATTTTCCAGCAGAAGCACTCTAGGCATGTCACTCCCCTCCTTAAAAGCCTCCAGTGGTTGCCTATCACCCTCTGCACGAATCCAAAACTTCTCACTCTGGGCTTCAAGGCTCCCCATCACCTTGCCCCCTCCTACCTCTCGTCCCTTCTCTCTTTCTACTGCCCACCCCGCATGCTCCGCTCCTCTGCCGCCGGCCTCCTCACCGTCCCCCGTTCTCGCCTATCCCGCCGTTGACCCCTGGGCCACGTCCTCCCACTGTCCTGGAATGCCCTCCCTCCTCATCTCCGCCAAACTAATTCTCTTCCCCTCTTCAAAGCCCTACTGAGAGCTCACCTCCTCCAAGAGACCTTCCCAGACTGAGCTTCCCCTTTTCCCTCTCTGCTCCCCCTCCGCTCCCTCCTCCCTTCACCTCCTCTCAGCTAAGCCCCCTTTCCCCCCTTTCCCTCTGCTCCTCCCGCTCTCCCTTCCCCTCAGCACTGTGCTCATTTGTATATATTTTTATTACCCTATTTATTTTGTTAATGAGGTGTACATCCCCTTGATTCTATTTATCATGATTAAGTTGTCTTGTTTTTGTCCACCTGTCTCCCCCGATTAGATTGTGAGCCCATCAGTGGGCAGGGATTGTCTCTATCTGTTGCCAAATTATACATTCCAAGCGCTTAGTACAGTGCTCTGCACGTAGTAAGCACTCAATAAATATTATTGAATGAATGAATGAATACTTCGATCTCATCTATCTCACTACTGACCTCTTGAGCACATCCTCCCTCTGGCCTGTAATTCCCTCCCTCCTCACAGCAGTCAGATAATTGTTTGCCCCCACTTCAAAACCTTATTAAAGGCCCATCTCCTCCAAGAAGCCTTTTCTGACTAAGCCCTCCTCTCCTCTTCTCCCACTCCCTTCTGCTCTCTTCTTACTTGTTCCTTCATTCATCCTCCCTCCATCCCCAAAACACAAATGTATGTATATGTATACAACTGTAATTTATTTATCGATTTATTTATGTATTTATATTAATGTCTGTCTCCCCCTCTAGACTATGAACTCATTGTGGGCGGGAATGTGTCTGTTGTTATACTGTACTCTCCCAAGCACTTATTAACAGTGCTTGGCACACAGTAAGTGCTCATTAAATACAACTGAACAAATGAATGAATGAGAGTCTCTGTCCCACAAGGGGCTCACAGCTTTAATTCCTATTTTACAGATGAGGTAACTGAGGCACAAAGAAGTGAAACGACTTGCCAAAGGTCACACAGTAAACAAGTGACAGAGTTGAGATTAGAACCCATGTCCTCTGACTCCCAGGCCTGTGCTCTTTCCATTAGGCCACACTGCTTCCACTAGGCCACGACTTGTACAACCATAGTTACAGCTCTATTGTCTAATATTTCAATTATTCAATGACTCATTGCTAGATGTACTGGGTGCTCAAATTAAGAAATTATTATCTCTTCATGATCAGATAAAATTTTGGGGTTTTGAAATCTTACAATTTAAAAAAAACACTTGAATTCATAAAATAATTGAGGAAGACTCTGATGGAAAGAGTTCAGAAGGAGGTGGCTTGCTACAATGTAGTTCAGGAAGACAAGAAGGCAGTTGCTCGATCTAAACTGGACAAATTCTTCTCTAAATTCATAACCCACTACTATAGTCAACAAAACAACTTAGTGCTTTTGCAGTCTCTTACTAGCCTTCATAAGTATACTACAACTCCTTTTAACCAAATGATGTTAAATATAAAAATATAAAGAACATAAAGAAGACATTTCACATTATTTTTTCTGAGGTTTTGGAATGGATCCTAATTTATTATATGTTGGCCTATGGGAAAAATTATCCAATGATAAGCTGTTGAAATACACCCAAGTTTTAAAGGGATGTATTACATAGCATCTTGGGGTTTGCCTCTACTTATGAGTGAGGATTGATGATAAATAAAGTAGGGTGGTCAGGCATTGGTGTGGTAGGGTGGTATCTTGGAGGCCTGAGAAAGGTGGTGACTTGGTTTTAAACCAAGCTTGGTACCTTCACCACTGGTCTTGGGAGGATTAGCAAGAGATTTTGTAAAGTAAATTTCTGGGGCAGGATGACACGCTGTTGTCTGAGATGAAGTTATGTAAGGCCATCAGCGATGTCACCCTGATCAAACTAATGGACTGATCAGGGAATGTTAAATTCTTGACAAAGACTCCAAGGGTCATTAGGGGAACCATGTGACAAGTCCCCTTTCTGTCAACTATCGCCTAATTCAGGATCTGCAACCTTTTTGTGCTAAAGAGTCAATGGAAATGAAACATTTGTGCACTTGATATGTATAGAGCCAATCATAAAATGTAAATAGAAGAGAAGGAGGAGAAAGAGAAGAGGAAAGAAAAAGAAGGGGAAGGTGTTAGCCAGGACCCCAAGTGACTCTTCCCCATGTTCATTCATTCATTCATTCAATGGTATTTATTGAGTGCATATTATGTAAAAAGCACTGTACTAAGTGCTTGGGTGAGTACAATACAACTATAAACAGATACATTCCCTGCCCACAATGAGCTGACAGTCTAGATGTAGGGAGGTAGGCTAGAATACAAACAAATATGTACCTAAATGTTGGCGGCTGGGCCGGGGACAGAGAGCAAAAGGAACAAGTCAGAGTGATGCTGAAGGAAGTGGGAGATGAGGAAAGGTGGGGCTTAGTCTGGGAAGGCTTCTTGGAGGAGATGTGCCTTCAGTAAGGCTTTGACAGGACAGAGAAATTGTCTATCAGATATGAGGAGGGAGTTCTTTCCAGGCCAGAGGCAGGACATGGCGTAGTGGTTGGCAATGAGATAGGTGAGATCAAGGCACAGTGAGAAGGTTAGCACTAGGAGCAAAGTGTGTAGTCTGGGTTGTAGAAGGAGAGAAGTGAGGTGAGGTAAGAGGGGGCAAGGTGGTGAAGGGCGTGGTGGAGTGCCTTAAAGTCAATGGTGAGGATTTTTGTTTGATGCAGAGGTGGATGGGCAACCACTGGAGTTTCTTGAAGAATGGGAAGGCATGTTTTGAACATTTTTGTAGAAAAATGATCTGGGCAGCGGAATAAAGTATGGACTGGTGTGGGGAGAGATAGGAGGCTGGGGAGGTCATCAAGGAGGCTGATGCAATAATCCAGGTGGGATAGGATGAGTGATTTTATCACCATGGTAGCAGTTGGGAAGGAAAGGAAAGGAGAGATTTTCTTATGATGTGAAGGTTGGACCATCAGGATTTAGTGATGGATTGAATATGTGGGTGGAATGATAGGAGTCAAGGATAATGTCAAGTTTATGGGTTTGTGAGACAGGAAGGATGGAGGGGCTGTCTGCAGTAATTGGAAAGTCAGGAGAAAGATAGGGTTTGGGTGAGAAGATAAGGAGTTCTCTTTTGGACATATGTTTGAGGTGATGGGAGGACATCCAAGTAGACATGTATTGAAGGCAGGAGGAAATGCAAGACTGGAGAGAGGGAGAGAGATCAGGGCTGGAGCTGCAGATTTGGGTATCATCCAGACAGAGGTGGTAGTTGAAGCCATGGGAGTGAATGAGTTCTCCACAGGAGTGGATGTAGATGGAGAATAGAAAGGGACACAGAACTGAACCTTGAGGGACCCACGTGGTTAGGGAGTGGGAGCAGGGGAGGATCCCATTAAGGAGACTGAGAATGAAAGGACAGAGAGATAATAATGATAATGGTGGTATTTGTTAAGTGCTTACTATGTGCCAAGCACTGTTCTAAGTGCTGGGGGGATACAAGGTGATCAGGTTGTCCCACGTGGGGCTCACAGTCTTCATCCCCATTTTACAGATGAGGGAACTGAGGCACAGAGAAGTGAAGTGACTTGCCCAAAGTCACACAGTTGACAAGCGGCAGAGCTGGAATTCAAACCCAGGACCTCTGACTCCCAAGTCCGGGCTCTTTCCACTGAGCCACGTTGCTTCTCCAATAAGATAAGAGGAGAACCCAGGGAGGACAGAGTCAGTGAAGCCAAAGTTGGATAAAATTTCTAGGAGAAGGGGTGGTCCACAGTGTCAGAGGCAGCTGAGCAGTCGATGATTAAGATGGAGTAGAGGCCATTGGATTGGGCAAGAAGGAGATGATTGGTAACCTTTGAGAGGGTGGTTTCTGTGGAGTGAAGGGGAAGGAAGCCAGATTGGAGGGGGACATGGAGAGAAATGGAGGAGAGGAATTTGAGACAGCGAATGTAGACAACTTCCTCAAGGACTTTGGAGAGGAATGGTAGGAGGAAGATGGGGTGATAAATGGAGGGAGTAGTGGGGTGTTCCCCACTTGCCAGTGGTATATAGGTACTGGTCTTCAGCAAATATAAATTGTCCAACATTAGGTAACACCGTTATGTGCCTAGAGCTGAATTTATTTCCTGACTTCCCTAGCGGACACTTGTCCCCCAGCAGAGAGCTCCCTAAGAATGACACTGTAGAAAATCCCCTGTAGAAAAAAACCTGCATGAAAGACCCCAAAACCCATACTGCACTCTGTGGCCTCGGGATCTCTGCTCCCTTGGAGCTGAGCCTTGGGACCGCCCGTCCCCTTCTTCTCGGATGGATCCGCCGCCACGTGGACTCGGGATCTCCTCTCCCTTGGAGCGGAGCCCGTCCCTTATTCCCTGCAAGCTCTTCGGCTGCCGCTCGCCGACTCATCTGCACTGCGACCTCCTCTCCCGGGGAGCTGAGCCTTGGACCGCCCGTCCCCATTCCTGGCTGAACCTTTCTCCTCCAGTCATCGCCGCCACGTCGACACGGGACCTCCGCTTCATTGGAGCCACGCTATCAGTCCTCGATGACCTGCCCCTGGGCTTATGGTCGGTTCTGCAACCCCGACCTCTGCACCCCCACTCAAGGACTCCGCCACTGAGAATTCCCCCGCTCCTCCCCCGCCACCGCAGACCCCGCAGCCACCAGCTCCACGAGTAGCTCCCAGACCTCCCCACAACTTTCCCTGACCCCTGTAGCCCGTCCTGGTAGCAAACCCGTGCCATAGGACTCTATTCTCCCCAGCAACCGCCCCCCCCCCCAGAGTCGTGGGACATTGTGCTCCCCTGCTGGGGCCTGGGGACATTGTGCTCCCCTGCTGGGGCCTGGGGACATTGTGCTCCCCTGCTCGGGCTTGGGGACATTGTGCTCCCCTGCTCGGCCCTGGGGACATTGTGTTCCCTGCTCGGGCCTGGGGACATTGTGCTCCCCTGCTCCTCCTACCCCGGGCCTTGGGACATTGTGCTCCCCAACCACCCCTCCCCCACTCCGCCCAGAAGTGGCCATTTTGGGAAGCCCTCACTCCCTCCACCCCCTGAGGTGATTGATTTCCCCTGCCCCGGGCAACAATGTCCTTGTTCTTACTGTGTTACCTTACGTTAGCTGCCACCTACACCCGCAACCCTCATCGGACATGCTCAGGGCTCCCGCCGCTGCCTCAGAGACATTTGGTCCATGAGCCCCAGGACTCTCCTTGCCGCTAGCCTTTTGACTTTGATTTTGATCAGGTCGACCCTTAGTCAACACCCGACCCTGGTCATCACCTGCTTATTAATAATATTTTATTGTATCATGTTACTAAATTACCGCTTTCGCATGTTATCGTTAATTGTTCTCAGTGCTGCCATCTACCCCTCTGGCCACACCATGTCCTTCCACCCCTGCCCCCCATCTGCCCCTCCCAATCCTCTCCTTCCCCTTCCCCTCTCCAGCCCAGCTCTTTCCTGCTCTCTCCTCTGCCTCCTCCCCTCCTCCTCTCCCCCGCCCTAGAACCCCACTTTACCAGTGCCACCCTTCTTCCCCCTCTCTCTGCGCTCCTCGCCACCAAACCCCCTCCTCCCACCCTCCCCCCTTCCCTCTTCCCCACCCACGCCCCATCCCACTCCTCCTGTCCCGCTGCCACCCTTCCACCCCCGCTCCCTGTCCAGGACCTCGCCACCTCGTTCCCATCCAAACCCTCCCCTCCCCCCGCTCTCCCCTTCCCCTGCACCCACAGCTACTTTCAAGTGTGGCCTCTGGAACCCCCGCTCCATTACAGTTAAGCTACCTTTCATCCTTTCCTTACCTTTCCTTTCCCGCTCTCTCCTCCTCCTCGCCCTTACGGAGACCTGGCTCACTCCTGAAGACACAGTCGCCACCGCTGCTCTCTCCAGCGGAGTCCTCTCCTTCTCCTACTCCCCCAGACTCACCTGAAAGGGAGGAGGGGTCGGCTTCCTTCTCTTACCCCCATGCCGCTTCCGCACTATCCCTCCTCCCCCTTCCCTCTCCTTCCCCTCCTTTGAAGCCCATATCATTTGCCTCTACCACCCCCTCCAGATACTTGTAGCCATCATCTACCGCCCTCCTGGTCCCACCACCGACTTCTTCAACCACCTTGACCCCTTTATCACCTTCCTTCTCTCCTTCTTTCTGCCCACTCTGATCTTCGGAGACTTCAACATCCACATGGATGTACCCGGTGATCCCTCTGCCGCCCACCTGCTATCGCTCCTAGACTCTGCCAACCTCGTGCTCCACTATACCTCGCCCACTCACCAACTTGGTCACTCCCTCGATCTCGTCATCTCCTACCGCTGCACTATCTCCTCCCTCACCAACTCTGAAATCCCTCTCTCAGACCATAACCGTCTCATCTGCCTCCTCTCTCACACTCTCTCCCCTTGCAAATCTGTACTACTCCCCCACAGAGACCTCCGCTCTCTTGATCCCACCCATCTCTCCAAAAGCATCTCTCCCCACCTTGCTCCCGTGGCCTCTCTTCCCACTCTCGATGATCAGGTCACCGCTCGCAACTCCACCCTCTTTACTCATCTCAACTCTCTCGCCCCCCTTTCCCTCCGCCGCTCTTGCTCCACTAACCCACAGCCCTGGGTCACCGCCTCTGTCCGCCTCCTACGCTCCGATGCTCGAGCTGCTGAGCGCTGCTGGCGAAGGTCCAAGCACCAAACTGACCGTATCCATTTCGAATTAATCCTTTCCTGCCTTAACTCTGCCCTCTCCTCCGCCAGGCAAAACTTCTTTTCTTCCCTCATTGACACCCATGCCCATCACCCCCGCCAGTTGTTCCGGACCTTTAATTCTCTCCTCAGGCCCCCTGTTCCTCGCCTTCCCCCATCCCTCATCCCGAACGATCTGGCCAACTACTTCATCACGAAAATTAACACAATCAGGTCTGAGCTCCCCAAAGTCACCCCTCCCCCTTCTGCCTCAGTCCCTCCCCCAACCCTCTCCCCTACTTTCACATCTTCCCCTGCAGTATCCTGAGAGGTGATCTCGTCCCTCCTTGCAAGTGTCACCCCCTCCACCTGTGCTTCAGACCCCATTCCCGCTCACCTTATAAAAACCATCGCCCCTTCCCTCCTCCCCTCCTTAACTTCTATTTTTAACCGCTCACTCTCCAATGGCTTCTTCCCATCTGCCTTCAAACATGCCCATGTCTCCCTCATCCTAAAAAAACCCTCTCTCCACCCCACTTCCCCTTCCAGTTATCGCCCTATCTCCCTACTACCCTTCCTTTCCAAGATCCTAGAATGAGTCGCCTACCCTCGCTGCCTAGAATTCCTTAACTCCCATTCTCTCCTGGACCCCCTACAATTTGTCTTCCTTCCCCTCCACTCTACCAAGACTGCTCTCTCTAAAGTCACCCATGGCCTCTTTCTTGCCAAATCCAATGGCTCCTACTCTATCCTAATCCTCCTTGACCTCTCAGCTGCCTTTGATACTGTTGACCATCCCCTTCTCCTCCACACCTTATCTCACCTTGGCTTCACGGACTCCGTCGTCTCCTGGTTCTCCTCCCATCTTTCTGGCCTTTCTTTATCAGTCTCCTTCGCAGGCTCCTCCTCCCCCTCCCATCCTCTAACTGTTGGGGTTCCTCAAGGGTCAGTTCTTGTCCCTCTTCTGTTCTCCATCTACACCCACTCCCTTGGTGAACTCATCCGTTCTCACGGCTTCAACTACCATCTCTATGCAGAAGACACCCAAATCTACATCTCTGCCCCTGTCCTCTCCCCCTCCCTGCAGGCTCGTATCTCCTCCTGCCTCCAGGACGTCTCTACCTGGATGTCTGCCCGCCACCTAAAACTCAACATGTCCAAAACTGAGCTCCTTATCTTCCATCCCAAACCCTGTCCTCTTCCTGACTTCCCTATCACTGTGGATGGTACGACCATCCTTCCCGTCTCTCAAGCCCTCAACCTCTGTGTCATCTTTGACTCGGCTCTCTCATTCACCCCACACATCCAATCCATCACCAAGACCTGCCGGTCTCACCTTTATAATATCGCCAACATCCGCCCTTTCCTCTCCACCCAAAGGTCTATCTTACTGGTACAGGCTCTCATAATATCCTGGCTGGATTTTTGTGTCAGCCTGCTCTTTCATCTCCCTTCCTCCTGTCTCTTCCCGCTCCAGTCTATTCTTCACTCTGATGCCCGGCTCATCTTCCTGCAGAGACTCTCTGGGCATGTCACTCCCTTTCTTAAAAACTTCCAGTCGTGGCCTATCAACCTCCGCACGAAACAAAAACTTCTCACTCTTGGCTTCAAGGCTCTTCGTCACCTTGCCCCCTCCTACCTCTCCTCCCTTCTCTCTTTCTACTGCCCAACCCGCACGCTCCGCTCCTCTGCCGCCCACCTCCTCATCGTCCCTCGGTCTCGCCTATCCCGCCGTCGACCCCTGGGCCAGCCCTCCCGCTGTCCTGGAATGCCATCCCTCCTCACCTCCGCCAAACTAACTCTCTTCCCCTCTTCAAAGCCCTACTGAGAGCTCACCTCCTCCAAGAGCCTTCCCAGACTGAGCTTCCCCTTTTCCCTCTGCTCCCTCTGCTGCCTCTCTACCCCCCTTACCTCCCCTCAGCTAAACCCCCTTTTTCCCCTCTTCCCTCTGCTCCTCCCCCTCTCTCTTCCTCTCTCCTCAGCACTATACTAGTCCGCTCATTTGTATATATTTTCATTACCCTATTTATTTTGTTAATGAGATGTACATCCCCTTGATTCTATTCATTCCTATTGCTTTTGTCTCTCTGTCTCCCCCGATTAGACTGTAAGCCCATCAATGGGAAGGGACTGTCTCTATCTGTTGCCGATTTGTACATTTCAAGCGCTTAATACAGTGCTCTGCACATCGTAAGCGCTCAATAAATACTACTGAATGAAGGAATGAATGCTCAGATTATCTTTCTACAGAAACGTTCAGAGCATGTCACCACCATCCTCAAAAATCTCCAGTGGTTGCCTGTCAACCTCCTTACCAAGCAAAAATTCTTTACTATTGGCTTCAAAGCTCTCCATTATCATGCCCCTTTTTTCCTCACCTCCCTCCTCTCCTATATCCCAGCCTGCACACTCCACTCCTCTGATGCTAACCTTATCACTGTGCCTCGTTCTCACCTGTCCCACCATCAACCCCGGCCCATGTCTACCTCTGGCCCAGAACGACATCCCTCCTCAAATCTACCAATCACTCTTCCCCCCTTCAAAATCCTAGTGAAGGCTCACCTCCTCCAAGTGGCTTTCCCAGACTAAGCCCTCCTTTGCCTCAGCTCCCTTCCGCATCACCTCGACACCCTCCCCCCCAACCCCACAGCACTTATGTATATATGTATATATCTATAATTCCATTTATTCATATTGATGCCTGTTTACTTGTGCATATATCTATAATTCCATTCATTTATATTGATGACTGTTTACTTGTGTATATATCTATAATTCTATTTATTTACACTGATGTCTGTTTACTTGTTTCAATATCTGTCTTCCCCCTTCTAGACTGTAAGCCCACCATGGGCAGGGATTGTTTCTCTTTATTGTTGAAATGTTCTTTCCAAGCACTTAATACAGTGCTCTGCACACAGTAAGCACTCAATAAATAAGATTGAATGAATAAATGAATGAAGAAAAAAAAACTGTGGTCCCACACATGGGTTCACATTTTATTCCCCCATGATTTACCTTAGAGCTAGCCAAAGGACCCAGCAATGTTGGTTACTTCCCTTGCACCCACCTAGTTTACTGCCCTGGCTTAATATGTGCCTAGTTGAATGACCGCTCAAATGAGTCTCTACATATAGTCATCTTTGCCACTGTGCTTGTTGGATCACTGTGGCAAGATCACAGGTCAGCTTACAGCTGGACTGTCACAGCTACATTTTAGTGGGGGTCTAAGTCAATTTCCAATTGATGTCAGCAAGGCTTGAGGTATCTTAATATTGTCATTCATTCATTCATTCAATCGTATTTATTGAGTGCTTATTGTGTGCAGAGCACTGTACTAAGTGCTTGGAATGTACAGTTTAGCAACAGAGACAATCCCTGCCCAACAACAGGCTCACAGTCTAAAACGGGAAGACAGCAAACCAAACCAAGTAGTCAGGCATCAATACCATCAAAATAAATAAATAGAATCATAGATATATACACATCATTAATAAAAGGAACAGGGCCCCAGGCCAATAGCTGTAAGCAACGGTAGTCCAGGTCATAATTCCCATTTTATAGATGAGGTAATTGAGGCACAGAGAAATGAAGTAACTTGCTCAAGGTCACACAATAGATAAGAGGTGGATCTGGGTATAAGAACACATGTCCTCTGACTTCCATTAGTGTTTGGAGTCATGGTCCATGTGACCAAGCCCAGTAGACCGAAAAATCTCCCCGTTAGGATGCTTGGGATATGTGTTTGTACAAGAATAGCCAGAGTTAAGGTGGGGAGGGAAAAATAGCATATTAGGATTAAGATTCGAATCCATATCTCAAGAAGACATTGTGATCTGAATGGATCACCTTAGACCGCTTGGCCTCGTCCCCTGCTCTGTTGTCCCAAATCCACTTGACTTGCTGTTATTCAGGGAAACTGATCCCTCTGGAAATAGGGAAACTCCCTCATCGAAAGCATCTCATCATTAACCCTTTCCTTCTTCAACAGAAGTGGTAGGGTGGGGGAATAAAAAAAGAGGCAGCAGGAAGAATAAACTCGTTAATTGTAGACAGTTCATTCATTCTTTCAATAGTATTTATTGAGCGCTTACTATGTGCAGGGGCACTGTACTAAGCGCTTGGAATGAGAAGCAGCGTGGCGCAGTGGAAAGAGCACGGGCTTTGGAGTCAGGGCTCATGAGTTTGAATCCCAGCTCTGCCACTTGTCAGCATCTCCAGGACTCTCCTTGCCGCTAGCCTTTTGATTTTGATCCGATCGACCCCTAGTCAAGTCAACACCCGACCCTGGTCATCACCCGCTCATTAATAATATCTTATTCTATTATGTTACTGTATTGCTGCTTTTGCATGTTATTGTTAATTGTTCTCAGTGCTGCCACCTACCACTCTGACCTCACCATGTCCTTCCACCCCCCCCCATCTGCCCCTCCCAATCCTCACCTTCCCCTCCCCCTCTCTCGCCCAGCTCTTTCCCTCTCTCTCCTCTGCCTCCTCCCCTCCTGAGAATGAGAATGAATTGTCATAAAGATAAGAGGAGAACCAGGAGAGGACAGAGTCCATGAAGCCAAGGTGAGATAAAGTGTGCAGGAGGAGGGGTTGGTCGACAGTGTCAAAGGCAGCTGAGAGGTCGAGGAGGATTAGGATAGAGTAGGAGCCATTGGATTTGGCAAGAAGGAGGTCACGGGTGACCTTTGAGAGGGAGGTTTAGGTGGAGTGAAGGGGACGGAATCCAAATTGGAGGAGGTCCAGAAGAGAGTGGAGTTAAGGAATTCAAGGCAGCGAGTGTAGACGACACATTCTAGGAATCTGGTAAGAAAGAGCAGGAGGGAAATAGGATGATAACTGGAAGGGGAAGTGGGGTCAAGAGAGAGTTTTTTTGAGGATGGGGGAGACATGGGCATGTTTGAAGGTAGAGGGGAAAAAGCGGTAGGAGAGTGAATGGTTAAAGATGGAAGTTAAGGAGTGGAGGAGGGAAGAGGTGATAGTTTTTATAAAGTGAGAGGGAATGGGGTCCAAAGCACAAGGTGGAAGGGGTGACACTTGCGAGGAGGGAGGAGATCTGCTCTGAGGATACTGCTGGGAAGGATGGGAAAGTAGGGGAGAGGGTAGAGAGCCGGAAGGGGGGGATGGAGAAGGGGGAGGGGTGACTTTGGGGAGCTCAGATCTGATGGTGTTAATTTTCATAATGAAGTAGGTGGCCAGATCTTTGGGGATGAGGGATGGAGGAAGGGGAGGAACTCCAGTACATACTTCACTCTGCTGCCCTAATCATTTTTCTAAATAACTATTTAGTTCATATTTCTCTACTCTGCTAGAACCTTCAGTGATTTTCCATCCACCTCTACATCACAAGGAATCTCCTTATCATTGCCTCTAAAGCACTCAAACAAGCTATCTTCCACCTATCTTGCTTCACTGATTTCTTACTAATTCTAACATGCTCACTTCACTCCTTTTATGCCAACATACTGACTGTAACTCAATCTCATATACCTCACCACAGACCTTCGCCAACATCCTGCCTCTAACTTGGAGCTCACTTCCCTTTCATACATGACAGACCACCGCTCTCTTCACCTTCAAAGCCTTATTAAAATCACATTTCCTCTGGGAGGCCATCCTAACTAATCCCTTATTTCCCCTACTTCTTCTCCCTTCTGTATCACCCTTGAACTTGGATTTGTATCCTGTATTCATTCCACCCTCAGTCCCATGGCAGTTGCATACATAACTGTAATTTATTTTAATATAGAGGGAACTCGTCTACCAACTCTGTTATATTGTACTCTCCTAAGAGCTCAATTCATTAATTCATTCAATTATATTTATTGAGAAGCTACTATGTGCAAAGCACTGTACTAAGCGTTTGAAAAGTACAATTCGGCAACAGATAGAGACAATCCCTACCCAACAATGGGCTCACAATCTTGAAGAGGGGAGACAGACAACAAAACAAAACAAGTAGAGAGGCATCAATAGAATTAATATAAATAAATACAAATATAGGTATATACACATCATTAATAAAATAAAAAGAATAATAGATATGTACATATATACACAAGAGCTTTGGGGCAGGGAGAGGGGTCGAGCAGAGGGAGGCAGTAGGGGTGATGGGGAGGGAAGGAGGAGCAGAGGAAAAGGGGGCTCATCTGGGAAGGCTTCCTGGAGGAGATGAGCTTTCAGTAGAGCTTTGAAGGGGGGAAGTGAGCTAGTTTGGCAGATGTGACGAGGGAGGGCATTCCAGGCCAGAGGTAGGACGTGGGCCAGGAGTCGATGGAGGGGCAGGCAAGAATGAGGCACAATGAGGAGGTTAGCGGCAGAGGAGCAGAGTGTGTGTATTGAGCTGTAGAAGGAGAGAAGGGCGGTGAGGTGGCGGGGGGGGGCAAGATGATGGAGAGCTTTGAAGTTCAATCCAGTGCTCTGCACACAGTAAATTCTGAATAAATACCATTAATGGATTGACTGATTATTCCTGATTCATTTGGGAAGACAGGAAGTTGGGTTCCTGAGGAGTACAAGCCCCTGCCGGTTTTTACACCTTACCTACCCCTTCCTCCTCTGCTGTCACTGCTGCTGCTGCTGTCCCTGCCTCTAGACTCAGGTGCTCATGGGTGGCAAATATTTTCCCTCAGTGTAAATGGAGAATTCAGCCCCTGGCTCTTCTTGTCCTTTTTCCCCAATACCTCCCGGCTTGGTATGTAGCTCTTCACTGCTGAGCCAATGACTGACAAGACCAGAGCCTGAGAGAAGGGACCATTCTTCCCTATCCAGTGTGGCTTGCCTGTCTTATGCTGGCTGGTAGGCAGGGGGCAAGGGACAAGTTGCTATCTAATGAAGATAAGGTGGCCTCTCCTGGTCCCTAAACTAGGTAAAGCTACTTTTTGCCACCAGAGGGCTAGGACCCTAACATCTTGACTCCCCTGCAGCTCTTTCATGGTTCAAAGGAGGATGGAGAGGCAAATTACCCTCTGTCCAGAAAGGTTTGAGAAAGAAGGTACTTGGGTCACCATGAAGTGCTCCATGAAGTGGGCACTTACGCCGAGGAACTACTCCTAGAATCAAAATGAGACAAATGTGGCTTTGGTTTCTGACTCCTGCCCTATTATAATCTCCCTAGCATTTCCCTGTATCTTGGACCAATTAACCTGTATCTGAGATTGAGTTAAGGGCTCAAGCTGCCCACTCCTGTGAGAAACTTCAGCTTCTCCTCTCTAAAGTAGAAATAACTTTCTGTAAGATAAGCTCCAGAGCAAAACTTAAATCTGTGCTAGTAGTCTGTGACTGGATCTGCCTACAGCCTTCATAGAGAAGCAGCGTGGCTCAGTGGAAAGAACTTGGGCTTAGGAGTCAGAGGTCATGGGTTCGAATCCCGATCTGCCATTTGTTGGCTGTGTGACCGTGGGCAAGTCACTTATCTTCTCGGTGTCTCAGTTCCCTCATCTGTAAAATGGGGATGAAGACTGTGAGCCTCACGTGGGACTGCCTGATTACCCTGTAGCTCCCCCAGTGCTTAGAACAGTGCTCTGCACATAGTAAGCACTTAACAAATACCAAATACCAACATCATGGGAGACATGATTGGAGAAACAAAGATGAGTCACCAGGTGCTAGGGCCATCAGATTGGAGAGAGCACTCAGCATGCACAGTGTCACCCAGGACATGGCTGGGGCTGCAGTTTCATTCCCCTGCACTCTCCCATCTTTGAGGATCCCTGTGATGTGTTGCTGACCCTCTCTACTCTGAGATAAGGTTCCAGATCTGAGACACAAAGCAGTTACACTACCTGGAACCTAGTGCTCAGAAAACAGTGGAGGAAGGAATAGGGGAGGTGTCGAGATGCAGAGAAGGTAAGACAGAGGATAAAGGCAAATTGGGGATGCCAGACTTTACTCATGATAAATAAATCCTGGAAGACCAATCAATCACTGAATCAGTTGATGGTATTCATTGAGTTCTTACGGCAGAGCACTGGACTAAGCACTTGGGAAAATTCAATGCAGTGGAGTCATAGACTCGATCCCTGCCCACAAAGAGCTTGTACAATGAATTGTACATTCCAAGAGCTTAGAACAGTGCTCTGCACACAGTAAGCACTCAATAAATACAATTGAATGAATGAATGAGATAACAATTTAGAGGGGGAATTTTCCTTTGCTGTTCTGCTCCTTCTTGCCTCCACCTCCTATATAGCTCACAGGGCTCTACTATCTCGGGCTATCCTACTCATCTTGTTGGTGGGATCAATGCTGTGATAGTCAGACAGTCAATTGTATTTATTGAGCACTTACTGTGTATAGAGTACTGTGCTAAGCACTTGGGAGAGTCCAATAGAGCAATAGAACAGACAGATCCCCTACCCACAATGAGCTTACAGTCTAGAGTGGTGGCCTGGTGGGTGAACAAGAATGAGAACAGGAACTAGTTTCTGCCATGCCATAGTCATTGCAGCTGTCTTTCCAAGGGGACATAGATACAGAAAGAGAGAGGAAATTGCTGTGAAGGGTCACTCTCTAAACCAGACCCCACAGCCATGTAATTCACTGCTTGGATGCCATTCCAAGTTTGCAGTGCACTGCAGATGGCAACATTTTGCCTTTTACATGTTTGTTAACACTAATTATTTCCTCAAACCTTGGCCGGGTGGTGATGTAATATAATAATAATAATGACTGTGATATTTGTTAAGCACTTACTACATGCCAGGCATATACTAAGCATTAAGGTGTGTGACCTTGGGCAAGTCACTTAACTTATCTGTGCCTCAGTTACCTCATTTGTAAAATCTTTAATCTGTAAAAGAGTGTGAGCCTCATGCGGGAGAGGGACTTTGTCCAACCTGATTAACTTGTACCTACCCCAGGACTTAGAACAGTGCTTGGCACACAGTAAGGGCTTAGTAAATGCCGTTATTATTATTAATAATACAAGCAAATCGGGTTGGACACTGTCACTTATCCACATCGGACTCACAGTCATAATCCCCACTTTACAGATGAGATAACTGAGGCATCCAGAAGTTAAGCGACTTGCCCAAGGTCACACAGCACACAAATGGCAGAGCAGGATTAGAATCCATGACCTGCTGACTCCCACTCCTGTGCTCTACCCACTAGGCTGAGTCTCTGGCCCCGAGGTAGTGGGAATGGTAAGATGGAAGAGACCTGAGAGACAAATTTTATAGAGATTGAAGAGTTACCACGCCCTGCCCTGGAGCGCTAGACAGAAACCATAGAGTTTCTTATAAATGACCTTTGTTGATCTCAAAATTCCATTAATAGAGAAATGGTTTATCTTACCTGTGTCTCTGTTGTTCTTATTAACTGGCGAGGCAGTTCACAGGCAAATGAGAAGACTCACGAAGAATGAGACTGAGACAGCATTTATCAGCTGATTTTTTCACCTCTTCCCTCTGACAGGGGTGTATTAGTGTGTGTGGGTGTATGAGGGGGTGAATTAGCATTAATCCATTTTGACACTGTAAATGGGAAATATCCAGACTCCCCTCCCTGATGGCCAATAACCTGAGACAAGATGTACCCAGAGCTCTCCTCCAATTATCTGCAGCTTATTGATTGGCTAAAGACACCCCTTAAGACATCATCCTTGCCACATCCTGCAGTTTCCTGGTCCTGACATCTCCCACCCGTGGTCCAGCTCTACCAGAAGCCAAGCCTGGGCCTCTAGTCCATATCTAACATCCTCCACTCCCCTGCTTTCTGACTGGCAACTGAAGTTCCTATGAGTCCCTTCAGATCACACAGCTCCCCCCAACCCTTCCCCACCTTGACATGTCTTGATCAGTGGGAGGGTAGAAAAGCTGGTAAAGGGATATTGGAGTATCTAATTGCTACCTAACACATACCCCCTTTTCCCACCACAGCCACTCCAGAGGCTGGCAGCTGCATTGAGGAAGGACTGCTGACTGGCAAGGAGGTATTCCCCCCATTCCACAGTCCATTCCACCTAGCTCCAGGCCCTCTTACCTTCAGAACCAGATTTGGGAAAGCCATAATTTTTCCAGACAAACAAGCCTTTTTGGCAGCTGCCCCAGTGGCCACACCATCAATAAAATCCTGCCTGCTCCCAGGTCAGATATGTGCTCTCAGAGCTCTCTGTCCCAGCCAGTGGCAGGGTGAGTGGGTTGCCAGCCTCCATTATGGGGGGAAACTGAGGTCCAGGAAGCAAAGGCCTCTGCCTAGCATTTCATAGAGCCTCAGTAGCTAGAACTGATGACCTGTCAAAGGACCAACTCACCAAACTATTTCCTTTTCCTTGTTTGAGACCATGGGTGCAGAAACTGGGACCTTCCAAATGATTCTGTACTGAGAATCTTCCCATAGGAGAGGGATGCAGGAGGATAACAAGGGAGTAACAGTGAGTCCCTGGTAGACAAGGATAGAGACGTAGACAAGGATAGAGACTTAAAGGAGCTATACTGCGTCACCCCCCACTGACCACCTACTTTGACCTACCATCTACCCAACCACATAAACTCACCGTGAGCAAGAAACATGTCTACCAACCCTATTATTCTGTATTCTCCCAACTGATTAGTACAGTGCTCTGTGTGCTGTCAGTGCTCAATAAATATATTGACTGATAGATCTTATGACTTAGTCCCCAGTTCCACCAAACTGATAGATAGCAGTGATAGATAGATAACAGAGTTATAGAGTGATAGATAGCAGAGGGAGCTTTCTCTCCACTGATCCCCAGGACCACTGCTCACTCCGCTTTGGCTTCCTCTTCTCCAGCTACTACTCTGGCATATGGTGGACATTGGAGCTCCCGACACTCTTTGTCTCTTGACACCCCTCCCCCGCAACACACACACAACTCCTGTTTCCTTTCCCATTGTGTGTGAGATCAGAATCCTATCACCAAGCCAATTCTATGCCTAGAGATACCGTCCTGGTGGTAAGAGAGACAGTGGAAAAAAATTATGAACATGGAAAGCTACTTGTTTACTATGTTATTTTCTCCCTTTTCTAACCTCCCTGATTCGGCCTGCCTTGGGATGAAAAATAAGGGGGCTCCACCCAGCCTGAATCTGGGAGGTAGTGCCTTTCCAAAATTGTATTTCAATTAATAAATCAATAGTATTCATTGAGCACTAAGTGTTTGGGATGATCCCTATCCTTAAAGATCTTACAACCTAATGGGAAAGATAGATTCAAAATCACCTATTGGAGGAAAAAGACACTAGGAATATAAATCTGTAGAAATGGAAGTTTTAAAATGATAGTCTGTCAGACACTGTGTACGGAAGTGTTTCAGTTAAGTTGGTGCATAGAGTAGAGGTGGCCCAAAATTGATGGGGGGTTATTGGAATAATATGGCATTTGAAGATGAAAAATTTGGTCGAGGTGGGATTTAAAAAGGTTTTAAAATTGGGGAGAACTATCATTTGGTGGAATTGAAAGGAGAGGAAGCCCCAGCCAAAGGAAAAGGTGAAAGAAAAGCTAAAGGTAGGAGAGATAAGAATGAGGCACAGTGAGTAGGTTAACTTGAGAGGAGTGAAGAAGTTGAATAAGGTCGAATAGTAGGTTGGAGAGGGCTACCTTGTGGTCTTAAAGTCAATGTCAGAAGTTTCTGCTTAATCCAGAGAGGAATGGGTAACCAATGGAAGCCTAACAGAATACACACAGGCATTTTAGAATGACACTCTAGAAAGAGTATCTGGTCATCACTGTAAAGGATTTACAAGAACAACAACACCCTCGTCACTGCTTAATATAGTGCTTGGCACATAGTAATTGCTTAGAAAATGCCATAATTATTAACAATAACAATAATAATAATAAGGGCGCAGTGGAAAGAGCACGGGCTTTGGAGTCAGGGCTCATGAGTTCGAATCCCAGCTCTGCCACCTGTCAGCTGTGTGACTGTGGGCAAGTCACTTAACTTCTCTGTGCCTCAGTTCCCTCATCTGTAAAATGGGGATTAAGACTGTGAGCCCCACGTGGGACAACCTGCTTCCCCTGTGTCTACCCCAGCGCTTAGAACAGTGCTCGGCACATAGTAAGTGCTTAACAAATACCAACATTATTATTATTAACTACAATGATAATATTTTTGAAGCTAAATGCTTACTAGGTGCCAAAGACTGTACTAAGTGGTGGAGTAGTTACAAAATTATCAGATCTCACATAGGGCTCACATCTAGGCAAGGAGGGAGAGCAGGTATTGAATTCCCATTTGCAGATAAGGGAATTGAGGGACAGAGAAGTTGAGTGCCTTGCTCAAGATGACACTGCAGGCAAGTGGCAGAGCCAGGATTAGAACCCAAGTCCCCTGATTCCCAGGCCTGGGCTCTTTCCACTAGGCCCTGCTGTTTCTCTAGAAAGGGGAGTGATGGAGTGCAAGACAGGGAGGAGGACAGGAGAGATTGTGAAACCTATTAAGACACAGAGCGTTCACCATTTGGGAGACGGGAAGCAGTAAAATAGAATCCCCAAATCACTGGGGCCTCTTGGAAACCTGGAAAGTAAAATATTCTAGATAAAGAACTGGGAGACTATGATCACCCACAGTGATAAAATCAAGTATTTGAACTGACATGAATCTAGTTTGTTAAGTTGCAGCAATCAATATCAGATTCTTATAAATCAGCCTCCCTTCTCTTAGAAACTATTGGAATCATCTGGTTAATTGTAAGCAAGTCCACTGAGGCAGAGAGGCAGAAACCCTAATCAACCACCTGTTTCCTTTAGGACTCATTGAGGATAAGGGAACAAAATCTCTAGGGTGCTGAATCTACAGTTTTTGATGGACAAAAATAGAAATTGGCTTCTCAATTCAAAATACATGTTTGAAGGAAGGAAATTCCTGGAAATAAATGTTTCACTTGCTTTAATGTGGAAGCATGGTCTTCATTATTTGGGAAAGTTACATATCTCAAATAGTTAAGTGTAGGAATGCAAAATGGAGAGGAGAATTTGTAATAATCCTGGCAGGCTTGTCTGTGTAATTTTGGGTGCAGTGGAAATTTCATATTAGAAACAACAACCACAAAATCACCGCCACCACCACCAACAAAACCTTTTTCAGGGAAGAGTGCTAGGCAATTTGGGTAGACAAATTTATCCCAAAATAGAGCAAATTAGTGGTATGACAGATGATATCCAAGATAGGTTAAATGTGTAGGGATTCAGCTGGGGCAGGAATGTGGAAAAATCAGGTTATCTTCCTGTTAGTAAAGAAGTGAAAGAGTGAGCGGGGGAAGATTGAAGAGTGGCTTCTAAGGAGATATTAGGAGAGTGAATTGGGGAAAAGAGGAAAATATAAACATTGCAGAAAGGGAAAGAAGGTTGAACAAGAATTTGACATTAATTGGATGAAAAATGGTATCTTTTTACAACTATTGTTTTTGTAGCCAAGAGGGTTTATTGTTTTGGTCCAGTGGTCAGGACTCCCCATTCTCTAAGGGTATGAGTGCCTGGCTGGATCAGTATCCAATCCCAGAATGTAGGGATTCAGAGTTCCATTCCCAGCTGCCATAAGAGTGAGCGCTTGGAAGTGGGAGGGGAAGGAGGCGCCTGAGGAGGGTTCAGCAGAGCTTCACACACCCCCTCCTACCACCCACTTAACTCCAAAGCACATGGGGCAAGGGTTAAGGGGGTAAAGAGGGGCGGTAACCAGGGCCCTGATTTCCAAGTAGAGAGTTTAGGGGATACTCACCCCATGGCAGGAGAAGCTTGAGCTCTCTGTGTGGTGAACATGCCCACTTCTACCTTCACCAATATCTCAAACACTGGGAGGCTGGAACCTCTTTTTTACTCCCCCTTCTGCAGTGGATGCCACTCATATCCAGGACCTAGGAGAAGCTGGAACACCTCTCAACTTGCTGCCAGCTGCTTCCTTTATGACTGTGGCTGGGACCCTGGGTTTTGCCTGGCAGTATGACTAACACTGCTTAGTTAGAAGGTCATTGCCATCCTCACATTTGTTGACCCCAGTGTTTTCAGCCCTTCTTGGTGAAATTGGAAAAAAATGATGATGATGATTTTGACCAAACAATGAAGACATAGCAAGACTGAATTTTGAAATTTTTTTTGTCCTGCATTCACAGTGATAAGGAGCATTCTCTCTCCCACTCTTTCTCTCATTCTCTCTTTCTGTCTTTCCTTTTCACTTTCTGACTCTCAATCCAACCCCAAAGTCACAATTTCTTCGAGGCCTGTTTTGTTTCGGGCTGAGAATCTATGTGAATGATTGCTAGTGAGCTATCCTTCAGTTTTGTGATTCTGCTACAGACCTGCATTGCCGTATCAGGGAACACCTTCCTCCTTTAATTTTTCATCTGCATTGCTTCTAGCAGCCATAAATTAAGCTCTTCAGATTTGATTTACATCCACTCAACCCTGTCCAACAACATAATTCTTCTCACTGGGGGAATCCAATATGCCTTGTTAATTTTGGGGTTGAGGAACCATTTGGATGATGCTAGTGTACAATCCCTATTTACCTGTATTGAGTGGCCCAGGATCTTGCTGTCTGAACCACCTGCCTCCTGAGTATCTTCTTCCAAGCCATCACCCACGGTCCATGCTCCTCCTGATGGGCAGGGCTCATATTTAAATTACCCAAGGGCATCCTCTCCTCCCATCTCCTTTTCTGGATCCTCAATTTCTTAATATTTGTCAGTGCCATGATGATCCTTGACAGGCACTGGGAACTGAAGCAGAATACAAATCATTTTTGATCTTCAATATTGCTCAAGAATCTCCATTTTTATTGGATGGAAAATGGTATCTTTCTACAGTTATTGTTTTTGTAGCCAAGAGTTCATTGCTTTTGTCCAATGGAGTTCAGAACTTGACCAATAAGTGAAGGTGAGGCATCGGATCAGATCTTTTCCTGACTCCAGGGTGCAGGAACCTGGTCTTCTCCTCTAAGGGGATGAGTTACTGGTTGGATGTTGATCAACATCCAACCCCAGAATGTAGGGGGTCAGGGTTCTGTTCCCGACTGCCATAAGAATGAGTACTTGGAAGTGGGAGGGGAAGGAGGTGCCTGAGGAGGATTGGGTAGTAGAGAGTTGCCTTCCACAGAAACCACCATATTAAATGATGTTTAAATGTTGTTGGACTCACAAGTCTGCCCAGTAGGTACATAGTACTTGCTCTTCACAGATACCACAGGCAAAGCCAGTGCCTTTACAGACCTAACCAATCCCAAAAGGGTGATACCTGAGGTCAGAGCCTCCAAGAGAGTTGTTGCCTTGGTAACTCTTTGTGTTCTCCTCTATGAGAGACAGTTGATTATACTGAGGGTTTTACTAAATATGAAAGAAAATTCTATGCAGTTATTGACTAGTCGTATGGTTCTGTCATTCACCTTCTCAGTTTTTAGTCCATTCAAGAAGACCTTTCTGGAAAAGGGACTCTCTGGTTTTTAACAAGGATTCTTGTTGTTCCTTCCATGTTTGCTTCCAAAATCCTGATAATGTCCCATGTTGTTATCTTATGCGGAAAAGTCGTGTCCGACCCATCTCAAAGCCATGGACATATCTCTCCCAGAATGCCCCAACTCCCTCTGTAATTGTTCTGGTAGTATATCCATAGAGCTATCTTGATAAAAATATGGAAGCAGTTTACCATTGCCTCCTTCTGTGCAGTAAACCTGAGTCTCTGCCTTTGACTCTCTCCCATGCCGCTGCTGCCCAGCACAGGTGAGTTTTGACTGGTAGCAGACTGCCCAAGCTAGGAATGGAAATACCTCTGCTTGACTCTTCCTCCTGTAGTTGAGACTGGTGGAATACTGGAAACTCTCCAGGTGCAGCCCTGAGAGGTGTCATGCCCCGTAGGCATTTAAAAAAATAATCTTGTCCCATCCTTCCTTCCTTGTCCCTGAATCTGCTGCATAGCCCCTTCTCAGATCTCCCTGTCCCAGGCCCATCCCTAGGACCCTACAAAGATGGGGAAAAGGTCAAGGTGGGTGGGGCAAGAAAACTTTTGAAAATAAAGTTAATAGGGTGTGAATGGAGTTCATTTAACTTCCTCCTCAAACATCTTATCCCACCACCTCCCACATTTCTTGCCTATAATGACTTGGCCACCTACATCATTGAGAAAATTTAAACCATCAAACATAACTTTCCAAAAATCTCCTCTGCTCCTCTCCAATACCTCCCTCCTTCTGCTCCTTCTTTAACTCTTCTTTCTGAGCAGTATTCCAAGAGGTGATAACTTGCCTTCTCTCACAATCCACTCCCTCCACCTGTGCATGGTTGGACCCCATCCCTTTGCATATTATCAAAACAATTGCCTCCTCTCCTCTTCCTTCCTTATCAGCCCTTCTTCAACTGTTTGCTTTTTAATGACTTCTTACCCACTGCTTTCAAACATGCTCATGTCCCCCCAGTCTAAAAAAACAAAAACAAAACCCTTACTTGATCCCACGGCTCCCTTCAGTTATCGATTCATCCCTCTCCTGCCATTGCTGTCCAAATACCTTGATTGAGTTATCTATAACCATTTTCTCAAGTTCCTCTCCTTCAATTCTCTCCTTGACCCCCTCCAGTATGGCTTCCCTCTCCTTCATGCCACAGAAACAGCCATCTCAAAGGTCACAAATGATCTCCTTCTTGCCAAATCCAATGGCCTCTACTCTATCCTAATAGTCTTCGACCTCTCAGCTGCCTTTCAAACTGTGGACCACCCCTTTCTCCTGGTAAAGAGATTATTGGTAACCTAAGAGAGGGTGATTTCTTTGGAGTGAAGGGGACAGAAGCCAGATTGGAGTGGGAGAGAATTGGAAGAGAGGAACTTGAGGCAGCAGATGTGGAACTCCCCTCCACATTCCCTTCTTCTGTTCCCAGTGTGATCCAGAGTTGAGCTGTTCCCAAATCTCTCCAGATACCTCATTCCCCTCCTGCTTTCCAGTGCAGCAGCGGGGACCCGATATCTGACCCCCTGCACTCTGGAGTTCAGCAGATGTCTGGCTCCGACAGGTCGCCTCTGCTCTGAAGGTGGCGACCACTGATTGACTGAGGGAACAGTTTGGTGGTCTGGCATGGCTATCTGGGGGAGGGAATGGGTAAATGAATAATAATATAAAAGGTCAAATATGAAAGTGACATGTGTTAATGAACAAAGATATAAAAGGACAGATATGAAGGCAACGCGTGCTCAGCTCCTGAACCTGTGGACATGTGCTGGGACTTCCCTGGATGAGAGGTAATAAAGGTCCTTAGACTGAATGAGCTGCTGTTCAGGTGTTTTCTATGCTACAGTAGCACATGTTATGTCTGAGAGTGATAGATCAATAAAATTCCTTTAACAACAATGGCAAGCAGGATTTTGTTGGATGGGAGAGTGGCAGCAAGTGACAGAACAATGAGGCCCAGGGTGAGACAAGGTGGCAGTGAGCCACAATGGTCAGCAAGAGAGCAGGAGGTGGGGATGGAGCTGGATGCTGCACCCCTTGATGGTCTGGTGCCATGTGGGAGGGGGCTCCTCCACTACCAAAAGGATGGAAAAATGATAAAGTACAGCCCACTTCCACATGGAAGTGACCAAAGCTTATGTGACATCCATCATGAATCACACAGCAAATGGATAAAAGTTGTGTGTGCTTTATGAGCCACACCTTGGCCAACCCCTTTTATTTCCAATGCTGAGGAGGAGAGTAAATGAACCCAGAAGTGATTCATGTAATCCAGGGTCCTTGGCTTTCTGCTTTTGTGATATTATTATCAACTACAGTTAAACCATTACCTGTTGTTGATCACCACCATCTTCTACCTCAAGCTTAGTTGCCTAAGCTAGCAAAGACATTAATCAAGGTCTCCTATTTGGCCCTCGAATATCAGTTTACACCATATAAGACCAGGATAGTACTCAGTTAAAAAAAAACAAAACCTCAAACTAGAATCCAATCATTAACTCATTTTATTCCTATCCTAGACTAGGTTCTATATTCTCAAATGTTCTCAAGATTCTGCAGCACATGAATAGACTTACAGCTGAATTCTTTCTTCCATCTCCACATCCTGGGCACCATTTTCTTCACATTATGTGGGAAAAAGAATGTTTACCCTATTCCTGGGGGGACCAGCAAGCTTTCTGAGAACACTGAGTTGTAGAGAGGAAATGTCATGGCTTCTCTATCCGTGGTTCTGAAAAGAGGATTCATTCAATAGTATTTATTGAGGGCTTACTATGTGCAGAGCTCTTACTAAGCGCTTGGAATGTACTACTCGGCAACAGATAGAGACAATCCCTGCCCATTGATGGGCTTACAGTCTAATGGGGGGAGACAGACAGACAAAAATAATAGCAATAAATAGAATCAAGGGGATGTACATCTCATTAACAAAATAAATAGGGTAATAAAAATATATACAAATGAGCAGATGAGCACAGTGCTGAGGGGAGGGGAAGGGAGAGGGGTAGGAGCAGAGGGAAGGGAGGGGGAAGAGGGCTTAGCTGAGGGGAGGTGAAGGGGTGGGCAGAGAGGGAGCAGAGGGAAAAGGGGAATCTCATTCTGGGAAGGCTTCTCGGAGGAGGTGAGCTCTCAGCAGAGCTTTGAAGAGGGGAAGAGAGTTAGTTTGGCAGAGGTGAGGAAGGAGGGCATTCCAGGACAGCGGGAGGACGTTGGCCAGGGCCGACGGCAGGATAGGCGAGCATGGGGGACGGAGGAGGTGGGCGGCAGAGGAGCGGAGCCTACGGGGTGGGCAGTAGAAAGAGAGAAGGGAGGAGAGGTAGGAGGGGGCAAGGTGATGGAGAGCCTTGAAGCTTAGAGTGAAAAGTTTTTTTTTCGTGCAGAGGTTGATAGGCAACCACTGGAGGTTTTTAAGAAGGGATGTGACATGCCTAGAGCGTTTCTGCAGGAAGATGAGCCAGGCAGTGGAATGAAGAATAGACTGGAGCGGGGAGAGACAGGAGGAAGGGAAATCAGAGAGAAGGCTGACACAATAATCCAGCTGGGATATTATGAAAGCCTGTACCAGTAAGATAGCCGTTTGGGTGGAGAGGAAAAGGCGGATCTTGGCAATATTATCAAGGTGAGACTGGTAGGTCTTGGTGATGGATTGGATGTGTGGGGTGAATGAGAGAATTAAATCAAGGATTCATTCATTCATTCAATTCATTCAATAGTATTTATTGAGCGCTTACTATGTGCAGAGCACTGTACTAAACGCTTGGGATGAACAAGTCGGCAACAGATAGAGACGGTCCCTGCCGTTTGACGGGCTTACGGTCTAATCGGGGGAGACGGACAGACAAGAACAATGGCAATAAAATAGAGTCAAGGGGAAGAACATCTCGTAAAAACAATGGCAACTAAATAGAATCAAGGCGATGTACAATTCATTAACAAAATAAATAGGGTAACGAAAATAAATACAGTTGAGCGGACGAGTACAGTGCTGTGGGGATGGGAAGGGAGAGGTGGAGGAGCAGAGGGAAAAGGGGAAAAAGAGGGTTAAGCTGCGGAGAGGTAAAGGGGGGATGGCAGAGGGAGTAGAGGGAGAAGAGGAGCTCAGTCTGGGAAGGCCTCTTGGAGGAAGTGAGTTTTAAGTAAGGTTTTGAAGAGGGAAAGAGAATCAGTTTGGCGGAGGGGAGGAGGGAGGGCATTCCAGGACCGCGGGAGGACGTGACCCAGGGGTCGACGGCGGGATAGGCGAGACCGAGGGACGGTGAGGAGGTGGGCGGCAGAGGAGCGGAGCGTACGGGGTAGGTGGTAGAAAGAGAGAAGGGAGGAGAGGTAGGAAGGGGCAAGGTGATGGAGAGCCTTGAAGCCTAGAGCGAGGAGTTTTTGTTTGGAGCGGAGGTTGATAGGCAACCACTGGAGTTGTTTAAGAAGGGGAGTGACATGCCCAGATCGTTTCTGCAGGAAGATGAGCCCTGCAGGAAGGATGACACCAAGGTTGCAGGCTTGAGAGACGGGAAGGGTGGTCGTACCATCCACAGTGATAGGGAAGTCAGGAAGAGGGCAGGGCTTGGGAGGGAAGATAAGGAGCTAGGTTTTGGACATGTTGAGTTTTAGGTGGTGAGCAGATATCCAGGTAGAGACGTCCTGGAGGCAGGAGGAGATACAAGCCTGCAGGGAGGGGGAGAGGATAGGGGCAGAGATGTAGATTTGAGTCTCATCTGCATAGAGATGATAGTTGAAGCCGTGAGAGCGACTGAGTTCACTAAGGGAGTGAGTGTAGATGGAGAACAGAAAAGGGCCAAGAACTGACCCTTGAGGAACTCCTACAGTTAGAGGATGGGAGGGGGAGGAGGAGCCTGCGAAGGAGACCGATAATGAACGGCCAGAAAGATAAGAGGAGAACCAGAAAAGGACAGGATCCGTGAAGCCAAGGTGAGATAAGGTGTGGAGGAGAAGGGGATGGTCTACAGTGTCAAACTACTATCAGTTTGTGAAGGAGCTGTGTAGAAGGAGGGAAAATGGGTGAAGGGGAAACAACTTGACATTTCCCCTACTTGCCTTTACTTCCTCCCACTGATGAGAGTGATGTAGGCAAGAAATGCAAACAGACGGAAGTCTGATAAGGGACTATGGCATAGGGATATCTGTAGTTATGCAGAAGCAGCGTGGCTTAGTGGAAGGAGCACAGGCTTGGGAGTCAGAAGTTGTGGGTTCTAATCCTAGCTGTGCTACTTGTCAGCTATGTGACTTTGGACAAGTCACTTAACTTATCTGTGCCTCAGCTACCTCATCCGTAAAATGGGGATTCAGACTGTGAGCACCACATGGGACAACCTGATTACCTTCTATCTACCCCAGAGTTTAGAACAGTGCTTGGCACATATTAAGTGCTTAACAAATAGGCAGGCAGATCCAGGACTTCCATAAATCCAGCCAATCCCTCATTGTAATGCCCAAGGTCAGAGCAGCCAATAAAGTTATTGACCTGGTTGCACTCTACATCCTCCTTTATGGACGATAGTCATACTGAGTGTTATACTAAATATGAAAGAAAAGACTCCTCTGCTGAAGAATACCCATTTTATGTTGTCATTCACCTTCTGAGCTGTGAGTCCCTTTCTAATGATGTATGGTAACAGGAGGATGAGAACATTCTTGAAAAGGGAATATCCTGTTTCCAACACAGATTCTATTTAGGAATCCAGGCATACTCCCTGCCATCCCACTGAGTGCCACTGGGATTATGGAATAGTAATAGGACTTACTAAGCACTTTGTGCAGAGCTGGTAGAGAATATCCAAGTGGAAATTAGGCATGGTCCTTGTCTTTTGGGAGGCTCACAATTTAAGATGACCAGACATCCCAGTTTGGACCAAACTGAATCAGTGTTGGGATTCTGACCTGCATCTCCAAAGGATTAAGGCAGACCCAGTCCAAGGCTGATGATTTTGGCAACAGTGGCAGTGCCTGTTGCTACTATCTCAGAAGAGAAGAAAAATTGGCTTTCCCCACTGATGCTTTCCCACGACTGAATCACTTCTAACCCAGTCTTGTTCCTACTGCCAGAAGCTCCCAACCTAGATCTAGGTCTCAAGAGCCAGTAGGGTGATTACTGGCACCCTCCAGCAATATATTGGCATTCTGCCACTACCTGGACCTAAGAGGGACTTGGCAGGTCCAGGCACAGTCAAGTGTTCTTGCTCCCACGCAGAGAACAGATCAGTGAGTGAGAGAGGACGTGTGTCTCTCTTCCCCCGCAGAATTTTACTGCCTTGATATTTCAGTACAGGTCTTGCTCCAAGAGAGGTTGTTCTTGTTCTGCTCGAAGCTCTTGCTGTGTTGTGGAGCCTGCTTTCTAGGACTTCAACATGGAGTTGTTCCCCAAACCCATAATCCTGGAAGAACAGAATGCAGTAGCAGTGGTGGCAGTGTTGACTGCTGCATAAAAAGCTGCAGTGAAGTCATTCAGTCTCTCTGGGTAATACAAAGTAAAGATTTGTGTGTGTGTGTGTGTGTGTGTGTGTGTGTGTGTGTGTGTGTGTGTGTGTGTGTCTGCCTGCAGCCTCTCTCTGTCTCTCTCTTTCTGCCTCTCTCTCTTCCTCCTCTCCTCAGCCTCCAGATCACTAGGAAACGTTTCTCCTGGAAACCTTATCCAACCGTGGTTCCATTGACTCTGTTCTTTCCTGGTTTTACTCTTATCTCTCTTTCGTAGTCTCCTTCTCAGGCTTCTCCTTGGCCTCCAACCCCCTAACTGTGAGGGTCCCCAAGGTTCAGTTCTGGATCTCCTTCTATTCTCCATCTACACCCACTCCCCTGGAGACCTCAATTGCTATCATGGCTTCATCTACCACGTCTATAAAGATGATAAACAAATCTACATCTCCAGCCCTGATCTCTCTCCTTTCTAGTCTTGCATTTCCTTCTGCCATCAAGAAAACTTTAGTTGGATGTCCTCCCATCCACCTCAAACTTAATATGTCCAAAATAGAACTCATCTTCCCACCCAAACCTTGTCCTCTCCCTGACTTTCCCATCACTGTAGATGGTACCACCATCCTCCTGCCTCATAAGCCCGTAACCTTGGTGTCATCCTTGACTCCTCTCTGTCATTCAACCCACATATTCAATCAGTCACTAAATCCAGTTAGTCCAACCTTAACAACATAGCTAAAATCCATCCTTCCCTCTCCATGCAAACTACTACCACATTAAGACAATCACTTATCCTATCTCCTGGACCACTGCATCAGCCTCCTTGCTGACCTCCCAGAATTCTGTGTCTCCCCACTTAAGTCCATACTTCACTCTTCTGCCTGGATCATTTTTCTATAGAAACGTTCACGATATATCACCCCCCTCCTCAAAAAGCTCCAGTGATTGCCCTTCCACCTCCTCATCAAATAGAGCACCTCACCGGCTTTAATGCACTCCACCACTTTGCCTCTTCCTACCTCACCTTACTTCTCTCTTTCTACAACCCAGCCCACACACTTAGCTCCTCTAATACTAACCTTCTCACTGTGACTTGATCTCATCAATCTCAACCCGGACTCCTTGCTCACATCCTGTCTCTGGCCTGGAATACCCTCCCTCTTCAAATCTGATAGACAACTACTTTCCCTCACTTCCAAACTTTATTGAAGGCATATCTCCTCCAATAAGCATTCCCAACCCTCTCAAAGGTCACCAACGATATCCTTCTCACCAAATCCAATGGTTCTTACTCCATGCTAATGTTTCTCTACCTCTCAGCTGCCTTTGACACTGTGGACCACCCCTTTCTCCTACATACATTATCCAACCTTGGCTTCACTAATTCTGTACTCTCCTGGTTCTCCTCATCTCTCTGGCTAATCTTTCTCAGTCTCCTTCATGGGATCCTCCTCTGGCTCCCACCCCCTAACTGTGGGGGTACTTCAAGGTTAAGTTCTCAATCCCCTTCTATTCTCCATCTACATTCATTCCCTTGGAGAAGTCATTCAGTCCCACACCTTCAACTACAATCTCTGTGCGGATGATATCCAAATCTAAATCTCTTCCTCTGATCTCTCTCCCTCTTTCCAGGCTCACATCTCCTCTGCTCACATCTCCTGTCTTAAAGACATCTCTACTTGGATGTCCTCCCTTCACCTCAAACTTAACATGCCCAATAGAGGGCTCCTTATCTTCCCACCCAAACCCTGTCCTCTCCTGGACTTTCCCATCACTGTAGATGGCACTTCCATCCTTCCATCTCACAAGCCCGAAACCTTGGTGTTATCCTTAACTCTGCTCTCCCATTCAAACCACACATTCAATCCATCACCAAATCCTGTTGATCTCACTTTCACAAAATTGCTAAAATCCACCCTTTCCTCTTCATCCAAACTGCTACCACGTTAATACAATCACTCATCTTATCCCACTTAGATTACTGCATCAGCCTTCTTGCTGACCTCCCAGCCTCTCGCCTCTCGCCTCTCCCCATTCCACTCCATTCTGCTCTCTGGATCATCTTTCTAGGGAAAGGTTCAGGACGTGTCACCCCACTCAAAAATCTGCGGTTGCCCATCCAACTCCATATCAAACAAAGTCTCCTCACCATTGGCCTTAAAAGACTCCATCACCTTGCCCCCTCCTACCTCACCAAGCTTCTCTCCTTCTACAACCCAGCCCGCACACTTTGCTCCTCTGGTGCTAACCTTCTGACTGCCTTGATCTCACCTGACTCACTACCGACCACTAGCCTATATGGTAGATCTGGCCAGGAACACCCTCTCTCCTCAAATCCACAAGATAAATACTGTCCCCCTCTTCAAAACCAGGCACATCTCCTCCAAGAGGCCTTCCTAGGCTAAGACCCATTTTTCTTCATCTCCCACTCCCTTCTGCATTGCCCTGGCTTGCTTCCTTTGCTCTTCTCTGCTCCCAGCCCCACAGCACTTATGTACATATTTCTAATTTTATTTATTTGTATTCATGTCTGTCTCCCCATGTCTAGATAGTAAGCTCCTTGTGAACAGGTAATGTCACTGTTTACTGTTGTATTGTAGTTTCCCAAGCAGTTAGTAAAGCGCTCTGCACACAGTCAGTGCTCAATAAATACAAATGAATAAAAGCACTGGGCTATAGACAAGCAAATCAGGTTGGACACAATCCCTATCCGACGAGTGGCCCATAGTCTCAAACCCCTCAGAGTCTCAATTCCCATTTTACAGATGAGGTAACTGATGAGGCACAGAAAAGTGAAGTGATTTAGCCAAGGTCACACAACAGACATGTGGGAAGGTCAGGATTAGAACACAGATCCTTCTGAGTCCCAGGCCTGTGCTCTATCCATTAAGCCATGGAAGATTGAGATAGAGTAGAGGCCACTGGAGTTGACTAGAAAGTTGGTGTCTGTGAAGTGAAGGCAATGGAAGCGAAATTGGAGGGAGTCAAAGAAAGAGTTAGAGGAAAGGAATTTGTGGCTGTTAACCTTCTCACCACGCCTCATTCTCATCTATTCTGCCATTGACCCTCGGTCCATGTCCTATCTCTGGCCTGGAATGCCCTCCCTCCTCACATCCACCAAACTAACAAACTTTCCCCCTTCAAAGCGCTGCTGAAAGCTCACTTTCTCCAGGAGGCCTTCACAGACTGAGCCTCCCCTTTTCCTCTGCTCCTCCTCCCCTACCCATCACCTCAACTCCCTCTTTCAGCCGTACCCCCTCACCCCACAGCACTTGTGTATATATGTACATATTTATTATTCTATTTATTTTATTAATGATGTGTATATATAATTCTATTTCTTGATATTGATTATTTTGATACCTGTTTACTTGCTTTGTTTTGTTTTCTTGTCTGTCTCTTCCCTTCTATACTGTGAGCCCATTGTTGGGTAGGGATATCCTCTATTTGTTGCTGAATTGTACCTTTCAAGTGCTTAGTACACTGCTCTGCACTCAATAAATATGATTGAATGAATGAATGAGGCAGCATTGTAGACAACACAGTCAAGGAGTTTGTAGAGGAATGGTAAGAGGGAGATGGGGTGATAACTGGAGGTTGCTGTGAGGTCAAGGGAAGGTTTCTTTTTAAGATATGGGAGACATGAGCATGTATGAAAGCAGTGGAAAAAAAGCCACTGGAGAATGGACAGTTGAAGATGGTGGTCAGGGAGGTAAGCAGGGAGGAAGCAAGTACTTAGATAAGGTATGGTGGGATGGGGCCAGAGGCACTGGTCGAGGGCACAGAGCTTGAGAGGAGGCAGGAGCTCTGCTCCTGAAATACTGCAGAGAAAGATGTGAGAGTTTAATAATAATAATAGTAATTACGGTATTTGTTAAGTGCTTACTACTACTAATAATAATAATGTTGGTATTTGTTAAGCGCTTACTATGTGCAGAGCACTGTTCTAAGCGCTGGGGGAGATACAGGGTAATCAGGTTGTCCCATGTGAGGCTCACAGTTAATCCCCATTTTACAGATGAGGTAACTGAGGTACAGAGAAGTTAAGTGACTTGCCCACAGTCACACAGCTGACAAGTGGCAGAGCCGGGAGTCGAACCCATGATCTCTGACTCCCAACCCCGAGCTCTTTCCACTGAGCCACACTGCTTCTTAGTGCCTTCCTCTGCTCTGCCAAGTAAAGCAGGCACCACAGGGACATGTCTGGATTGCGTCATGACTAGGGAAAGGGAAAGGGGAGTGGAAGGCAGCACCATAAAGTAGATTAATTCAAACCCTTTACCTTGACATTGGTAGGGTGCCCAGACAACCTCTGAGATAAACCACACAATTGCCATGCAATTCGCACAGTTTGGGAACCACAAAGATTAAGTGTAAGTGCTTCCAAACTGGATTTTTGTTTATATTGCACCATGACCAATATTTGAATATTATTATTAACTCTGTACACAGGGCATATTAAAGCAGACTATATTCCTACCAGAGGTGGTTTTATTCCAAATTCGACAGTGGAGCCAAGCTCACAGAGTATACTATGCCAGCTATTGTAGAGAATAAAGAACAGGAGCAGAGACTACCTAAACTTTGTGCTATCTTTACAGCAGAGCTCTCTAGAAGTGGGGGTTGCTGGCTGAGACTCCCAAAATCAGCTGCCTTAAGGAGGTTATTGTAAAGTCAAGGGTGAGGTGGCAGTAAAATGGGAAATGATGGGATTTACATGGGAATGGGGAAGGGCTAGCTTTATGTAGTTAGACTAAGAAGGGATTAACTGCACAACTTCTAAGCCACCTAGGCAAGTGAAATCTTGTAACTTTTATTTTCATTTCCACAACGTCAAACTCATGGTCCTTACCTCAGAAGGCACATCCATAGCCTGGACAGTACAAGCTCCTTCTATGCTTAGAGGTACCCTCCCTCTAAGGTTCTGCCATTGGTTGACTGAGGCTGTATGGGGGCAGCTTGGGAGGAAGAAGAAGGAGGAGAAGGAAGAGTAAAAGGGACAGACATCATACAGCTGCAGCTTATATCCCAACACAGAGCATTTTGATAAAAGATATCCTCTGTGTCATGAAGGAAGAGGAGATGAAGAAGGAAGAAGAAAATAATAAAAAAGGGAGGAACAGTAGAAATAGTAATAATAGTATTCATTAAGTTCTCGTGTGCAAAACACTGTACAGAGCAAGAAAACTGGAATTTTTCATGAAGGCAGGGATCGTGTCTACAAAGTCTATTGAAATGTACTCTTCCAAGCACTTAGTACAGTGCTCTGTATATAGTAAGTGTTCAATGAATACCAATGATTGATTGAAAATATGCAAGTTTGAAATTTGACAGAACTTTGCACCAAAGGACTCACATTCTAAAAAAAAAGGGGAGGTGGAGAGGGGACTAATGATAGACATTTAAATTAAATAAGGAAAGATAAAACAATAAAAGCAAAAAAAAATGACACTAATGAAGATATGTAAAAAAAAGTATGAAAAAGACAACAGGGTACTGTCACCCTTAGTCTGGAAATGAGTTTGAGATTAGACTAGAGGAGAATGAGAGATCGGAGTCAGAAAGGCTGAGACAGACAAAATTTATTCCACGTGGTAAATAGAACTTCCCTTTCAGGAGGAACACACTTATTTTCAGCTATTCACCTGGAGTCAATTGAACTTTCCTCTTGGGAGGAATACACTTATTTTAGTTTGGTGCCCTACGACACCCTGCGTCCACTCAAACTGAAGGCTTCCCTCTTGGGAGAAATACACATATTTAGTTACTCGCATGTGGTGAAGCATCTAACTCCTGCTCCATGAATGAGATATGTGCTGATGAGTTACTTGCATGTGGTGAAACCCTTAGCTCCCAGACACAAATGCTTCCCACTTGGGAGGAAAACATTTATGCATTACACACATGGTGAAGTGTCTAACTCCTGGCCCATGGATGCTTCCCACTTGGCAGGAATACACTTATGTGTTTCTCACACATGGTGAAGGACCTAGTGCACAGTGGGACATTCATTTGTCCTGCAGTCCCTAGCAGAGTGCACTGGTTCCAGAAACAGAGCAGGAATTCCACTCTCTGGGCAGGGGTGACCTGTAGCTGACTGCTGCAAGTCTTGATCTGCTGCCCAGAATGTCAGAGGTGGCAGATATTTACTACCCATCTTTCCAGGCCATTTAGGCTTCCAGATTCCACTTGTCCAATATCTGACCTCATTCTTGTCCTCCATATTATATTTGATTGGCACAGGGCAAAGGACAGCTTGTTTTGCATACCTGACCTGGGATGTTCAATGACTATAGCTACGAGGATGGGCACCTCCCGCACATCCACATTCCACTTTGTTAGCTCTAGTAGTCATGAGATAGTATTTTTATCTTGAGATGGCTGGTGCCCTGGTTCACCTTGGCACAGGTACTGTGACTAGAGGAACAGAACGTCAGGCTTATTGGGACACTGAGTCCCACTCTTTGGAGAGCTCATTTGCTCCTTTGGCTTCAACTACCCTTTCTATGCAGATGACACCCAAATCTACATCTCCAGCCCTGATCTCTCTCCCTTTTTGCTGTCTTGCATTACCTTCTGCCTTCAAGCCAACTCTACATGGATCTCTTCCTGTAGCCTCAAGCTTAACATGTCCAAATTGGAACTTCTTAACTTCCCACCCAAACCCTGTCCTCCCCCTGACTTTCTCATCACTCAGCACCACCATCCTTCCTGTTTCACGAGCCCATAACCTTGGCGTTATCCTTGACTCCTCTCTGTAATTCAACCCACATATTCAATCTGTCACCAAATCCTGTTGGTTCCCCTTCACAACACTGCTGAAATCCACCCTTTCTTCTCTATTCAAAATGCTACTACAGTAATGCAATCACTCAGTCTCTCCTGCCTGGCTTACTGCATAAGCCTTCTTGCTGAACTCTCAGCCTACTCTCTCTCCCCACTTTAGTCCATACTTTGCACTGCTGCCCAGATCATTTTTCTGCTAAAGCGTTCAGGACATGTCACCACCCTCCTCAAAAAACTTCAGTGGTTGTCCCTCCACAAAAACTCCTCACCATTGACTTTAAAGCATTTCTTCACCTTTCCTCCTCCTATTACATCTCACTTTTCTCCTTCTACAACCTAGCCCACACACGTCCCTCCGCTAGTGCTAACCTTCTTACTGTGCCTTGATCTTGCTTGTCTCACCACCAATCCCTAACCCACCTCCGGTTTCTGGCCTGGAATACCCTCCTTCCTCTAATCCAACAGACGACCACTCTCCCCTGCCTCAAAGCCATATGGAAGGGACATCTCCTCCAAGAAGCCTTCCCAGACTAAGCCCCACTTTTCCTCATCTCCCAATCCCTTCTGCATTGCCCTGACCTGATCTCTTTGCTCTTTCCTGCTCCCAACCCTATAGAATTTGTGTACATATCAGTCATTTTATTTACTTGTATTGTTATCTATATCCCCATCTCTAGACTGTGAGATCGTTGTGATCAGGGAATATCACTGTTTATTGTAGTATTCTGCAGACAGAAAGTGCTCAGTAAATATGATTGAATGAATGAATGAATAAATGAATGAATGGGTTGGTGATGTGAGGGCAGGGCAGGTGGAGAAGGGACCAGCAGAACCTCTCATTGATCCATATAGACAGATAACAATTATGATGATGACATTTATGATTATGATAATAATAATAACAATTATAGGAGAATAGGAATTGAAATCTATTTTACAAATGAGGAAACTGAGACCCAGAGAAGTGAAGTGACTCACCTAAGGACACAGCAGGAAAATGGTGAATCTGACATTAAAGTTCGGGTCCTCTGGTCTGTGCTCTTATCACTAAGCCACCCTACTGTTCGAGCAATCCAGGACAAATATGTTTCTTACAGTGCTCTGCACACAATAAGCACACATCACTTATGTATGTTTCTGTAATATATTTATTTATATTAGTGTCTGTCTCCCCACCTCCTCCAACAGATTGTAAGCTCATTGTGGGCAGGGAATGTGTCTGTTTATTGTTGTAATGTACTCTCCCAAGCACTTAGTATGGTGGTCTGCACACGGTAAGTGCTCAAAAAATATGACTGACTGAATGAAAGAATTAATGAAAGTAAATGCCATTGTTTGATTAGATGTCTTTCCCAATCTTGTGTCTATAGAGGAAATTTCCACCTGCATTTCCCTTAACAGAGTGGTGAGCAGAATGTTCTCAGTTAAGATTGCAGTGAGATGACTCTTTGGCTGTACTGTTTAACTGCTTGAATTGTACTTTCCAAGTGCTAAATACAGTGCTCTGCACACAGTAAGCACTCAATAATTACTGTTGAATGAATGAATGAACCACAACAGAGGCCATTTCTCAGAGAGGGGGGGAGAATTAGGGAGGGTAGCATTTATCCATTTGCTTCTTAGCCTCTCACCTGGTCACTCCTTACCTACTCCAATTGATTCCTTGCATTCAGTCCTAATGGCAAAGGTATATAAAGTCATATTATCAACTATTGTCAACATCACCTTCATCATTACCGTCATCCCTACCTGTCTGCTCCCATTTAACTTATTTACCTTCTGCCCCAGGTCTTAGCCAGAAAGAACCCCCAAAGCATTTTAAGATCAGATCCAAAACCCTTTGGGATTTTCCCATCCCAAGTGATTTGTCTTTGCCTATTTGGCTCCCCTAAAGGCAAGTGGAACATCAGCTACACATACAGTCATCCAACCCCTGCTTCTGGATATTCCAGCAGTTCAGAGATCATTCTTTCAGCCTTTCCTCACATTTAAATACCTGTTTTCCCTCCTATTTACACTGTGAACCCCATATGGGACCTGATTTTATTGTATACTCAGAGCTTAGAACAGTGCTTGGCACATAGTATGAGCTGAACAAATACCACGATCATTATTATTTATGTAATATAAGGAACAAAAGCAATGACTTGGAGCAGAACAGTTTGGCTGGCTTTGTGGAGGAATTAGGAATAAGGTTGACGCTGTGAATGTTCTGGATGTGTTGGCACTGTTGGTGTAGCACCATCATCATGCAGTCATGGCCCCAGCTCATGATAGAACAACATCTTAGAAACTCTGATCATTTAAAAATTAATTATTATTTAGCAGATTTAAATAATTTACACTGGTGAAACTTTTCTTGTTACAGCCATTGTCTGGGATAGTGACATTTTTACTGTGTGCCATTGGTTTTAGTATGTTCATTTCTAACAAATGGTAGAAATGGTTGAAGATCCAAGATGTGAGAAAACTGGAAGAATGCAGTATTGGGTGGCACAGTGATTGTACTGTACTCAGTAAGAGGGCTGGGACTGACGGTGATAGTCTGTAAAACACTCAGAAAACAGGGAAAACAGATGGAAAGCCCATGGCCACTTTTCTGATGATTTGGAAGCCAAGTGCATCAAGAGAATTCTCCCTCTTGCTAGCCTTCAGCATCCTTGGGGCAGTCTGGATAAGAAGTATCACTGCCTCCTGTGGGCAGGGAATGTGCCGAGCAGTTCTACTGAATCGTACTCTTTCAGGAGCCTATTACAGTGTTTGGCACACACTAAGCGCTCAATGAATACCTTCGATTGACTGATGGTTCTGGCCACCCTCAGATGGGCAAGTACAGGTCTGTGGTCTTCTTGTCATGTAAAGAGAAAATGAACTCGGTAACACACACATGGGCAAGGCTGCCTTCCCCAGATGCCCAATCCCCATTTGAGTGAGGAAGAGAATTGTCAGGCCCAGGTTACTCAATGACATTTTCTTGATTTTTACAAAACTGAAAACATCAGAATAAGTTAAAGAGAAACCCCAAATTACTCATCATTGATAAATCCTTTTCTTCTTATTATTTGAAGTCCCCACTAGCAGTGAAATTTGCCATCAGTACATCTATTGCACATATAAGGGTTTATTATTATTACTATTATTATTTTATATTTGATAAATGCTAACTATATGCCAGTCACTGTACTAAATGCTAAGGTAGTTACAAAGTAATCAGGTTGGACATAGTCTGTGGAACATATGGGGCTCACAGTCTTAATCTCAGTTTCACAGATTCGTTTCAATGTGTTTAATACTTGCTGTACTTTGTGCTCTTTTCTTTTATTTGAAACATGTAGGAGAAACTACTTAATATTGGTCTCAAGGCACTCAATCAACACTCTTCCTCTTCCTACCTTACCTTCCTAATCTCTTACTACAACCTAACCTAATTACTCCACTCTTATAACATCAACCTTCTCATAGTACCTCAACTTCATCTTTCTCACTGCTGACCCCTTGAACATGTCATCCCTCTGGGTTGGAACGCCCTCCACCTTCAAATCTGACTAAGTACATCTCTCACCATTTCAAAGCCCAACTAAAATTGTATTTCCTTCCAGAGGCCTTCCCAACTAAGCTTTCACTTCTCTGCCTAAGCTCTCCCTTCTACATCACCTATGCACTGGGGTCTGTTCCCCTTAAGCAGTTAGATATTCACCCTTCCCCCAGCTCCTCTGTACTTATGTACATATCTGTAATTTATTTTAACCCCTGTCTCCCCCCCTAGCCTGCAAGCCCCTTGAGGGCAAGATTTTTTTGAATTTTGTTTTCACAAATGATTAACACAATGCTGTGCATAAATTAAGCACCCAGTAAATTCCACTGATTGATTGTATTAAGAACCAAATTTCCATTTTTCCCCCCCGAAAATGAGAACTTCAACTTGCTTATTAACAAGGAGGTCTTGAGGAAAACAAAAAGATTGACTAAATTTCTTGTCTCCTAGCCTTAGTTGTAGATTTTCTGCACCTGAACAGGTGATTGCAAGCATTATTCGTGAGGATGGAGGGAGATTAAGGAAAGGTTGCTTGTGGTACCAGCAATTTAATAAACTTGCTAAGTACTAATGGCTGGTCCCTATTTCTCAGAAAGGCTGCAGTTCTTTAACCAAGAAAGATTACTCCACAGGCATCAGGAAGGTCAAAATAATTTTCCACATCAGGTGAACACTTCTCCATCTTTTGCTTGACTCTGGCATCTCTGTTTTCTTCCTCCCTCTCTTCCATTCCATCTCTTTCTCTCCTAGACATTTGTTCATAGCACCAGTGACATCCCTGGTCGATCCATCAAAACACTCTGCTGCTCTTGCAGCCTGGGTCTGTCCCCAGAGGATTTGAATTTAGGTATCCCAAACCTCCTTCATCCAACTGCTGATTCGGGGTGTGCCTTTCCTTGGGGGTCTAACATGGCCCTCAACATCCTTTTACAAGAGATTTCAAAAACTTACCCATATTAATCCACTGGGAGAACCTGAAGCCCCAAATCAATCATCATCTTATGTATTCAATCCAAAGATGGAACTGTGTCCTCAGGGAGATTTACTGTGCCCTACCTCCTTTCTTCAGGAACCTAAACAAATCATGTTGACCTTACTCCAGGAGGCATCTTCTCTCAAGCCCACTGCCCACTCTGAACCTGTCACTGAACCCCATTCCTCACTGTGCTCCTGGGACTCTTTCTGCCTGGACAGAGCACTCCCCAGGATCTCTGTGCTTGGGAGCTCCTCCTACTGTGCTCCAAATGTCCTCTCACAAAGGATTTATCTGTTCATGGTGCCGACACCTTCATCCCCGTTGGCTGCCCAGCAGCACATCACTTGTCTCAGCTGTGCTTGGGTGCTCCTCCAGATCCTCTCATTTCAGTTCTGCTAAGCTTCTGTTCACACCAGACCTGTCACTGTATCCCTGTGGTGCCCCTAAGCTCCAAGTTTCCTTCAGTCCAGTCAGAGCTCCCAGCATTCTGCCACATTTGGGAACTCCTCTTTCTCCACTCCCAGGTAAGTCTCCAGCAGACTTAACAGTAGAGCTCCCTAGCTCCTATATGTGTCCTTGGAGGGACTTATCCATCACTTGTCTCAAAATACTGAGACCCCCTTCACAGGAGTCCAGATTCCCAATGCCATAACACCTTAATTTACTCCATGGTCCTTTAGTACCTAGTCTGCTCTTCCACTGTGGGAAACCTGGTCATCCCAATCACAGTCCTTCTGAGCAATCCCTGATTCCGAATTATGCCCTGCTTCCTTTCATGGGGACCTGTTTATTCATTCATTCATTCATTCACTCATTCATATTTATTGAGTTCTTACTATGTGCAGAGCACCATACTAAGGGCTTGAAAAGCATAATTCAGCAATAAAGAGAGACAATCCCTGACCACACCAGGATTACAATTTAGAAGAGGGACTTGTTCCCTAAACACAATCCAATTGAGTGACCTGTAATGCTAATCTCCACTCCTGCTTGTTCCTCCCTTGCCCTGTACACTGACACCTAGCAGTGTGGGAAATCTAGTCCCCAGACCTAATCCATCTGAGTAACTCTTCGTTCTAACTAACCAATCTCTAGGAATCTGCTTGAAGTCCTAGCCATGTTACCCTGAAAATAGTGTAATTCCAAGTTAACCTGGGGCATCCACCATCTCAAGATCAAAATGCTATCTCTTGATTGTCTGAGCTAGCAAAGTGGAAATGGGAAGTGCGGTCAGGGTACCACCCCTACAACCTAAACCGCTATACATCCCAGGCCAGGAAGAAGGTTTTCTTTGCCCTCTGTACCAACCTAGTAAGTTATGGAGGAGATAGGGGTGGGAGGTGGAGGTGGGAGTGAGGGAACAGAGATTGGAAAAGTGGAAACCAGGAGCCCAAACAGTCCAAAAAGACAGTTAATAAATACCTGCCACCTCCGATGTTCTGGGCTGTTGGCTGCGTGTCACCTCTGCTGAGAGTTTGGGATGCCCGCTCTGTCTGCAACAAGTGAGGAGCTGTGAGACAAGTGAAAGTCCCATAGAGCACTCACAGAGCTGGAAGCTAGGCGTTTATCCATGTTTGGTTACTGCATAAGTGCTTCCTGAGTAGGAAACATTTGTGAGCATGAGCTAGGTGCCTCACCGCATCAGAGTAACACATAACTGAATTCTTCCAGAGAGGGAAGCAATCATGGTTCGGAGTTTGGTGATTCACCACATGTGAGTAACAAATAAGTCAGTTCCTCACAAGTGGGAAGCATGCATGGGCAGGAGCTAGGTAATACATAATGCATACGTAATACATAACACATAAAGCCCCCTTTCCCCAACTTTTCCCTCTGCTCCTCCTCCTCTCCCTTCCCCTCCCCTCAGCACTGTACTCGTCTGCTCATTTGTATGTATTTTTATTACCCTATTTATTTTGTTAATGAGATGTACACCACCTTGATTCTATTTATTGCTATTGTTTTAATGAGATGTACATCCCCTTGATTCTATTTATTGCTATTGTTTTTGTCTGTCTGTCTCCCCCGATTAGACTGTAAGCCCGTCAATGGGCAGGGACTGCCTTTATCTGTTGCCATTTTGTACATTCCAAGCGCTTAGTACAGTGCTCTGCACATAGTAAGTGCTCAATAAATACTATTGAATGAATGAATGAATGAATGAATAAGTGCATTCCTCCTGAGAGGGAAGTTCAATTCTCCACACAGAATAAATTTGCATGGCTCAGCCTTTCTGATTGTGGTCTCTTACTCTCACCACGCCAACCCTTGAATCTGTCCCTGTGTTATGGGTGACAAGCAGGAAACCCTAACTTCCAAAATGCAATCTGCCTGACAGATCCCTAATGCCAACTGGCCTAGAGCTACCCTGCCTACCATACGAGATCTGGTCTTTCAGTGCTGAACCTCTGGCCCATTTTGAGCCGTGAGAATCCAGATTTCAATCAATCCTGGTTTTACTGTACCAAGATGTTGACCAAAACTGCTACCTGTCAAAAACATACTTGGGTCCCTCTAAGACAATTCCCCAAAAGTCACAATCGCCCTCCACCCCAACATCCCAGAAGAGTTACACAAAGAATAAGCCAACATTTCAAGGGGTCGAATTCTGTAGTGCCAATTATTAGAGGCTGGGGTATGGAAGTGTGGAGACCCCACACTGTCTCCTCTTACTTCCTTCAATATCCCAAGCTCCTTCCTGGTTCTGGCCTGGAGTTGGCACCCCACATCTCTAACTTCACTACTTGAGTGGTCCAGGATATTTCTGAGGTATGTACAAATATTTTGTGTCCAAATATTTTGACTAGGACTCTGTGCAGTCTTTGCAAGAAGTCACTAACAGTTCAGCTGCCATGAACTCTGTACTTGGTAAATTCCTTACCTGAGCATTCAGCATACAGGGATGCTCAGTGCTTTCTATCATTCCAAGGCACTCTCCTTTAGCTCTTTTGTGTTCATGACTCTTCTTTGTGATTATTAGATGATATTACTCTTGTTCAGTCTAATTGTCCTGAGACATAACCCCTTCTTGTTTCTCTGCTGCAGTATAATAATCCTGACCTCTGTTTACTACACTGCTGCTTCCTAAAACTGCCTCGTACTATCCTTCTACTTCTTTTATTATTTCCCCCTCTACAAGCTACCCCAACATTAATAACTTTGCACTACAGTGCACTTGCCAAATTCTGCAGACCTAAAAGGAAGCACTGGCCTAAATTTGTGTGTGATTAAAAAGAAATTTGACAATTGCTCTAATGAAATCCAAAAATCAGACTAAAGGAAAAGGAATTACTTATGTTGCCCAGGCTATGTAAAAGAGGTTGGTATATTTTAAGCACTTACTTCTACCTTCACAACAATGATAAAATCCATCCTTTACTCTTCATCTAAACTGCTACCAAGCTGATCCAAGCACTTATCCTTACTCACTTTGACTAACTCACACTGAAGAAGCAGCGTGGCTTAGTGGAAAAAGCCCACGCTTGGGAGTCAGAGGTCGTGGGTTCCAATCCCAGCTCAGCCACTTGTCAGCTGTGTGACTTTGGGCAAGTCACTTCACTTCTCTGGGCCTCAGTTCCCTCATCTGTCAAATGGTGATGAAGACTGTGAGCCCCATGTGGGACAACCTGATTACCTTGGATCTACCCCAGCGCTTAGAACAGTGCTTGGCACATAGTAAGCACTTAATAAATGCCAACATTATTATTATTATTATTTTCTGCCTCCTCACTGACCTCCAGTCTCTTGTTTCTTTCCACTCTAATCCATACTTGATTCTGCTGCACCAATCATTTATCAACAAAAATGTTTAATTCATGTCTCCCCACTCCTCAAGAGTCTCCAAAGGCCACCCATCCACCTCCACATCAAGCAGAAACTCCTTACCTTTGGCTTTAAAGCACTCAATCTTCTTACCCCATCCTACCTCACCTCAAATAAAAAATTCAGTGAAAAAAGTCACTTGATTTCTCTGTACCTTAGTTTCCTCATCTGTGAAATGGGGATTGTAAAACCTGTTCTCCCTACTACTTAGACTGTGAACTCTTCCTCTCTTCAAAGCCCTACTGAGAGCTCACCTCCTCCAGGAGGCCTTCCCAGACTGTCTCCCCTTTCCCTCTGCTCCTCCTCCTCTCCCTATTCACCCCTCTCCTGCCCTCTGCTCTTCCCCCTTCCCCTCCCCTCAGCACTGTGCATATTTGTATATATTATTTATTACTCTATTTATTTTGTTAATAATGTGCATATTTCTATGAGTCTATTTATCTTGATGATGTCTGCTCCAGATTGCTTGTTTTGTTTTGTTCTGTTTTTCTTTGCTGTCTGTCTCCCCCGTTTTAGATGGTGAGCCCATTATTGGGCAGGGATTGTCTCTGTTGCCGAATTGTACATTCCAAGTGCTTAGTATAAAGTAAGTGCTCAATAAATACTATTGAATGCATGAATGAGTGAATGAATGAATGAACAAGAACTGTATCAGATTTGATTACTTTTCATTGACTGCAGTCTTAGTACAGTCTTGTCTTGTATTATGCTGTTGAGTCATTTACTACCCAAAGCGACTCCATGGAAACATCTTTTCCAGAATGCCCCACCTCCATCTGCAATCATTCTAGTAGCGTGTCCATAGAGTTTTTTTGGTGAAAATACAGAAGTGGTATATTATTGCCTCCTTCCGCAGAGTACACCTGAGTCTCTGCCCTTGACTCCTCTTTCATGCCACTACTTCCCAGCACAGGTTAGTTTTGAGTGGTAGCATTGCCCTTCACTTGCTAGCCAAATCTATTGTATTATGCCCTCCATCTTGTGATAGTAATAATTGTGGCATTTGGTAAATTCTTAATATGCGCCAATCTCTGGGGTTAATACAAGGCAATCTGATTATAAACAGTCCATATCCCACATGGGGCTCACAGTTCAAGTAGGAGGGAGAAGTATTGAATCTCCATTTTACAGCTGAGGAAACAGATACAAGAGAAATCAAGTGACTTGTCCAAGATCTCACAGCAAGTGAGTAGTGGATTAGGGATTAGAACCCAGGTCCTCTGACTCCTTGGCCTGTGCTTTGTCCACTAGGACATGCTGGAGTTTTGTACAGGTCATAATAGCAATGAACTTAAAAGAAGTTTGAATAAATGAATGAGAGAACAAGAAATGAAAGGATACGACATCCAAAATGAGCCAATAGAGAAAGAATTAGGGTTTTATAAGGGAATACTAAGAATATTAGATGGTGAATCTTTATACAATAGTACACATGTCAAAGAGAACAACAGCAAACAGTTCATTCATTCATTCAATCATATTTATTGAGTGCTTACTATTTGCAGAGCACTATACTAGGTACTTGGAATGTACAATTCAGCAACAGATAGAGACAATCCCTGCCCAACAACGGGCTCACAGTCTAAAAGAGGGAGACAGAGAGCAAAGCAAAACAAGTAGTTAGGCCTCAATACCATCAAAATATATTAATAGAATCATAGATATATATACATCATTAATAAAATGGAGTAACAAATAATGTTTACAAATATACACAAGTGCTGTGGGGAGGGGAAGGGGGTAGAGTAGAGGGAGGGAGTACGGGGAATGGGGAGGGGAGGAGGAGCAGAGGGAAAGGGAGGGCTCAGACTGGGAAGGCCTCCTGGAGGAGGTGAGCTCTCGGGCTTTGAAGAGGGGAAGAAAGTTAGTTTGGAGGATGCAAGGAGGGAGGACATTCCAGGTCAGTGGTAGGATGGTGGGACAGGCGAGAATGAGGTACCAAGAGGAGTTTAGTGGCAAAGGAGAGGTGTGTACGGGGTAGGCTGTAGAAGGAGAGAAGGGAGGTGAGATAGGAGGGGGCAAGGTGATAGAGAGCTTTGAAGCCAAGAGTGAGGAGTTTCTGCTTCATGCGGCGGTTGATAGGCAACCACTGGAGGTTTTTGAGGAGGGGAATGACATGCCCAGAGTGTTTCTGTAGGAAGATGATTCGGGCAGTGGAATGAAGTATAGACTGGAGTGGGAAGAGACAGGAGGATGGGAGATCAAAGAGGAGGCCGATGCAATAATCCAGTTGAGATATTATGAAAGATTGTACCAGCAAAGTATCAGTTTAGATGGAGAGGAAAGGGCAGACCTTGGCGATGTTGTGACGCTGAGATCGGCAGGTTTTGGTGACGGATTGGATGTGTGGGGTGAATGAGAGAGCAGAGTCAAGCATGACACTAAGGTTGCGGGATTGTGAGATGGGAAGGATGCTATCCACAGTGATGCGGAAGTCAGGAAGAGGACAGGGTTTAGGAAGGAAGATAAGGAGCTCAGTTTGGACATGTTGAGATTTAGGTGGTGGGTGGACATCCAGGAGGAGATGTCCTGAGGTTAGGAGGAGATACAAGCCTGGAGAGGGGGAGAGAGAACAGGGGAGGAGATGTAGATTTGGGTGTCATCTGCATAGAGATGATAGTTGAAGCTGTAGGAACGAATGTGTTCACCAAGGGAGTGAGTATAGATGGAGAACAGAAGGGGACCAAGAACTGACCCTTGAGGAACCCCTATAGTTAGGGGATGGAAAGGTAAGGAGGACCCCTCGAAGGAGAGCGGGAATGAACAGCCAGAAAGATAAGAAGAGAACCAGGAGAGGACAGAGTCCGTGAAGCCAAGGTGAGATAAGGTGTGGAGGAGAAAGGAATGGTCGACAGTGTCAAGGCAGCTGAGAGATCAAGGAGGGTTAGAACAGAGTGGGAGTCATTGGATTTGGCCAGAAGGAGGTCATTGGTGACCTTTGAGAGGGCCATTTTCGGTGAAGTGGAAGGGATGGAAGCCAGATTTAGGGGGTCCAGGAGAGAGTTGGAGTTGAGGAATTCAAGTTCTAGGCATTTGGAAGGGAAGGGTAAGAGGGACATAGGACAATAACTGAAAGGGGAAGTGGGGTCAAGAGAGGGGTTTTTTAGAATGGGGGAAACATGGGAATGTTTGAAGGCAGAGGGAAAGAAGCCGTTGGAGAGTGAGTGGTTAAAGATGGAAGTTAAGGAAGGGAGGAGGGAAGGGGCGATAGTTTTCATAAGATAAGCAGGAATAGGGCCCGAAGCACAGATGGAGGGGATAGCACTTATGAGGAGGGGGTAAATCTCCTCTGAAGATGCTGCTGGGAAGGATGAGAAAGTAGGGGAGAGGGTTGAGAACGGGGGGGATGGGGAAGGAGGAGGAGGAGGAGCGGGAGAAGTGACTTTGGGGAGCTCAGACCTGATGGTGTTTATTTTCCTAATGAAGTAGGTGGCCAGATGGTTGGGGGTGAGGGATGGAGGAGGGGGAGAAACAGGGAGCCTGATGAGACAATTAAATGTCTGGAACAGTTGGCGGGGGTGATGGGCATGGGTGTCAATGAGGGAAGAAAAATAGTTTCGCCTGGCAGAAGAGAAGGCAGAGTTAAGGCAGGAAAGGATAAAGTTAAACTGAACAAGGTTGACTTGGTGCTTAGACTATCGCCAGCAGCGTTCAGCAGTCCTGTTGACCCAACTGGATTAGGGACAGTGCCACCAATGAAACATTGTTTGGCATTTATTATGTTTTTTTATGTGACTTTTATTTTACCTAAGCCATTTTAAACTATTTTGTCCCTTACCAAGAAAGATTCTTTGGGCTCTTTATACAACTCTCCCAATCCACTTAGCAGCATAACAGGTCTTCAAAAATCAAATTGAAGGTTACTTTTTGCAATATGAGCAAATTTTCTCATTAATAATAGAGCATCTGAAACAAGAACTATTGAAAATGATGATAACCACTAGACATAAATGAATTGGAATTAAATTTCAGGTCTTTGCTCTGAAATGCTCTCCTTCTTCATATCCAACAATCACTCTCCCCTTCTTCTCCAAGAGGAGACGTGACTAAGCCCTCATTTCCTCTTCTCCTACTCCCTTCTGAGTCACCCTTGAACTTGGATTTTCACTCTTTACTCACCCCTCCCTCAGCCCCACAGCAGCTATGTACACCAATCAATAAATCAATTAATTGCATTTATTGAGTGCTTATTCTGTGCAGGGCAGTGTACTATGCTGGAGGAGTGAAGTTCGTTGGCTGGTCTGTAGTATATCATTGAGGTGAGGTAGAATGGAGTGAGTTGATTGACTGCTTTAAAATCAATGGTAAAGGGTTTGACGTCCCGGAGGCAGGAGGAGATGCGAGCCTGAAGGGAGGGGGAGAGGACAGGGGCGGAGATGTAGATCTGCGTGTCATCTGCGTAGAGATGGTAGTCAAAGCCGTGAGAGCGGATGAGTTCACCGAGGGAGTGAGTGTAAATGGAGAACAGAAGAGGGCCAAGAACTGACCCTTGAGGAACTCCAACAGTTAAAGGATGGGAGGGGGAGGAGGCTCCAGCGTAGGAGACCGAGAATGATCAGCCAGAGAGGTAAGAGGAGAACCAGGAGAGGACAGAGTCCGTGAAGCCAAGGTGAGATAAGGTATGGAGGAGGAGGGGATGGTCGACAGTGTCAAAGGCAGCAGAGAGGTCAAGGAGGATCAGAATGGAGTAGGAGCCATTGGATTTGGCAAGAAGGAGGTCACGGGTGACCTTAGAGAGAGCAGTCTCGGTAGAGTGGAGGGGACGGAAGCCAGATTGGAGGGGGTCTAGGAGAGAATGGGAGTTAAGGAATTCTAGGCATCGATTGTAGACGACTCGTTCTAGGATTTTGGAAAGGAAGGGTAGTAGGGAGATAACTGGAGGGGGAAGGGGGGTCAAGAGCGGGTTTTTTTAGGATGGGGGAGACGTGGGCATGTTTGAAGGCAGAGGGGAAGGAGCCCTTGGAGATTGAGTGGTTAAAAATAGAAGTTAAGGAAGGGAGGAGGGCAGGGGCGATTGTTTTAATAAGGTGAGAGGGAATGGGGTCCGAGGCGCAGGTGGAGGGGGTGGCACTTGCGAGGAGGGAGGAGATCTCCTCTGAGGATACTGCAGGGAAGGATGGGAAAGTAGGGGAGGGGGTTGGTGGGGGGGGAGGGGAGAGGCGGAGGGGTGACTTTGGGGAGCTCAGACCTGATCGTGTTGATTTTCGTGAGGAAATAGGTGGCCAGATCATTGGGGGTGAGAGATGGGGGAGGGGGAGGAACAGGGGGCCTAAGGAGAGAGCTAAAGGTCCGGAACAATCGGCGGGGGTGACGGGCATGGGTGTCGATGAGGGAGGAGAAGAAGCTTTGCCTGGCGGAGGAGAGGGCAGAGTTAAGGCAGGAAAGGATAAATTTGAAGTGTATGAGGTCGGCTTGGTGCTTGGACTTTCGCCAGCAGCGCTCAGCAGCTCGAGCATAGGAGCGTAGGAGGCGGATGGAGGAGGTGATCCAGGGCTGTGGGTTAGTGGAGCGAGAGCGGCGGAGGGAAAGGGGGGCGAGAGAGTCGAGATGAGTAGAGAGGGTGGAGTTGAGAGCGGAGACCTGATCGTCGAGAGTGGGAAGAGAGGACAGGCCGGCGAGGTGAGGAGAGATGCTATTGGAAAGACAGATGGGATCGAGAGAGCGGAGGTCTCTGTGGGGCAGTAGCGAAGATTTGCAGGGGGAGGGAGTGTGAGAGATGAGGCAGGTGAGAAGGTTATGGTCAGAGAGAGGGATTTCAGAGTTGGTGAGGGAGGAGATAGTGCAGCGGTAGGAGATGACGAGATCGAGGGTGTGACCAAGTCGGTGAGTGGTCGCGGTATGGTGGAGGAGGAGGTCGGCAGAGTCGAGGAGGGATAGCAGGCGGGCGGCAGAGGAGTCGTCGGGTACATCCGTATGGATGTTGAAGTCTCCAAGGATCAGAGTGGGCAGAGAGAAGGAGAGGAGGAAGGTGAGAAAGGGGTCAAGGTGGTTGAAGAAGTCGGAGGTGGGACCGGGAGGGCGGTAGATGACGGCGACAAGTAACTGGAGTGGGTGGTAGAGGCGAATGATATGGGCTTCGAAGGAGGGGAAGGAGAGGGAGGGGGGAGGAGGGATAGTGCGGAAGCGGCAACGGGGCGAGAGGAGGAAATCGACGCCTCCTCCCTTACCGGTGAGTCTGGGGGAGTGGGAGGAGAGGCCTCCGCTGGAGAGAGCGGCGGCGGAGACCGTGTCTTCGGGAGAGAGCCACGTTTCCGAAAGGGCGAGGAGGAGGAGAGAGCGGGAGAGGAAAAGGTCATGGATGAAAGGCAGCTTGCCTGTAATAGAGCGGGCGTTCCAGAGGCCACACTTGAAAGTAGCTGTGGGTGCAAGGGGGGGAGGGGGGGAAGGGCGGGGGGAGGGGAGGGTTTGGATGGGAAGGAGGTGGCGGGGCCCTGGACGGGGAGAGGGGGATGAGGGGTGGCGGTGGGACAAGAAGACTGGGATGGGGCATGGGTGGGGAAGAGAGAAGGGGGGAGGGGGTGAAGAGGGGGTTTGGTGGGGGGAAGAGCAGGGGGGGGGGAAGAGGGGTAGCGCTGGTAAAGTGGGGCTCTAGGGCGGGAGAGAGGAGGGGGGGAGGAGACAGAGGAGAGAGCGGGAAAGAGCTGAGCGAGAGAGGGGAAGGGGAAGGGGAGGATAGGAAGGGGCGGGAGGGGGGAGGGGAGGAGGAGGGACATGGCGAGGCCAGAGAGGTGGGTGGCAGCACTGACAACAATAAACAGTAATAAACGAAATCGGTAATATAGCAACATGATACAATATGATACAATACAGTAGTGCTAATATAGCAACATGATACAGTATGATACAATATAGTCGTGTTAATAAAAGGGGTGATGATCAGGGTCGGGGGTAGACTCGATTAAGGGGCGACCTGATCAAATTCAAAGTCTGACGACAATAAACAATAAAAAGTGAGATCGCAAATATAGCAACATGCTACAGTAAGGCACACTACAATAGTGTTAATAAGCAGGCGATGACCAGGGTCGGGGGACGAGCTGACCCTACCCAATCAGACTCAAAGTCAAGCGGCCAGCGGCCGAGAGAATCCCAGAGCTCATGACCAAATAACCCTGTGGCGGCAGGGGGGCCCTGAGGTTGTCCGGGGTGCGTGGCGGCCGTAGGCGGCGGCTAAGGTAAGGTAACATGGTGAGAACAAGGACGTCGTCGCCCGGAGCGGGGGCGGGAGAGATGAATCACCTCAAGAGGGAAGAGGGAGTGAGGCCTTCCCAAAATGGCCGCCTCAGGCAGAGTGGGGGCTTCCTAAAATGGCCGCCTCGGGGGGGGGTGGGGGAGCGGTTGGGGAGCACAATGTCCCCGGGCCCGAGCAGGGGGACACAATGTCCCCTGAGGACACAATGTCCTCGGGGCCGAGCAGGGGAGCACAATGTCCCCAGGATCGAGAAGGGGAGCGCAATGTCCCCAGGATTGAGAAGGGGAGCGCAATGTTCCCGGGCCCGAGCGGCGGGGGGGGGGGGGTGGACTGGAAGCTGGTGGCTGGGGGTCTGTGGGGGCGAAGATCCGTAGTGTCGGAGTTCCCGAGCGGGGGTGCGGAGGTCCAGGTTGTGAAAGGCTGAGGCGGGCGCGGGTCCGGACGGTCCGAGGCTCAGCTCCCCGGTGGAGGCGGAGGAAGCGCAGATGAGTCAGCGAGCGGTAGGCGAAGGGGGGCTTGTCGGGAATCGGGGCAGGGGCCGGGTGGGCCGAGGCTGCGCCTCAGGGGAGCAGAGATCCCGAGCCCACGAGGTAATGGCTCCAAGGGTCCGGGCGATGACAAGGCTCAGCTTCCCGGGAGAGGGGGGGTGGTCTCGGCGTGGATGAGTCGGCGGTCGGCGGCCAAAAAGCCGCTAAAGTCGGCGGTCTGTGGCCAAAAGGCTGCTAAAGAGCTAGGCTGGAAACGGGGGGCAGGCAGCCCAAGGAACCACCGCCTGGGAGGAGAGCTCCAGAGTCCATGTGGTGGTCGATTCGGCTGGGAAAAGGGGGCCCGGCGGTCCGCCACCTAAAACTCAACATGAGCAAGACTGAGCTCCTCATCTTCCCTCCCAAACCCGGTCCGCTCCCAGACTTCTCCATCACCGTGGATGGCACGACCATCCTTCCCGTCCCGCAGGCCCGCAATCTCGGTGTCATCCTTGACTCGTCCCTCTCGTTCACCCCACACATCCTATCCGTTACCAAGACCTGCCGGTTTCACCTCTACAATATCGCCAAGATCCGCCCTTTCCTCTCCACCCAAACGGCTACCTTACTATTACGGGCTCTCGTTATATCCCGGCTAGACTACTGTGTCAGCCTTCTCTCTGACCTCCCTTCCTCCTCTCTCGCCCCGCTCCGGTCTATTCTTCACTCCGCTGCCCGGCTCATCTTCCTGCAGAAACGATCTGGGCATGTCACTCCCCTTCTTAAACGACTCCAGTGGTTGCCTATCGACCTCCGCTCCAAACAATAACTCCTCACTCTAGGCTTCAAGGCTCTCCATCACCTTGCCCCTTCCTACCTCTCCTCCCTTCTCTCTTTCCACCGCCCACCCCGCACGCTCCGCTCCTCCGCCGCCCACCTCCTCACCGTCCCTCGGTCTCACCTATCCCGCCGTCGACCCCCGGGTCACGTCCTCCCGCGGTCCCGGAACGCCCTCCCTCCTCACCTCCGCCAAACTGATTCTCTTTCCCTCTTCAAAACCTTACTTAAAAATCACCTCCTCCAAGAGGCGTTCCCAGACTGAGCTCCTCTTCCCCCTCTACTCCCTCTGCCATCCCCCCTTTACCTCTCCGCAGCTAAAGCCTCATTTTCCCCTTTTCCCTCCGCTCCTCCACCTCTCCCTTCCCATCCCCACAGCACTGTACTCGTCCGCTCAACTGTATATATTTTCGTTACCCTATTTATTTTGTTAATGAATTGTACATCGCCTCGATTCTATTTAGTTGCCATCGGTTTTTACGAGATGTTCTTCCCCTTGACGCTGTTTAGTGCCATTGTTCTTGTCTGTCCGTCTCCCCCGATTAGACTGTAAGCCCGTCAAACGGCAGGGACCGTCTCTATCTGTTGCCGACTTGTTCATCCCAAGCGCTTAGTACAGTGCTCTGCACATAGTAAGCGCTCAATAAATACTATTGAATGAATGAATGAATGAATGTAGAGGTGAATGGGCAACAACTGGAGGTTCTTGAGGAATGGGGAGACATGGACTAAAGGATACTTGAGAAAGATGATCCATGCATTATTCATTCATTCATTCAATCAATCATATTTAGTGAGTGCCTACTATGTGCATAACACTGTACTACACGATTAGGAGAGTACAATACAACAATAAACAGACACATTCTGCCCGTAACAGGCTTACAGTCTAGAGTGGGAAAGACATTTTTTAATTTATTTATCTATTTATTTATCTATTTATTTATCTATTTATTCATTTATATTAATGTTTGTCTCCCTCTCTAGACTGAGCTTTTTGTGGACAGGGAATGTTTTTGATGTTATACTGTACTCTCCCAAGCACTTAGTACAGTGCTTTGCAAACAGGAAGTGCTCAATAAATATTATTAATAATAATAATTAAACAGAGTGAAGTATGGACTGGCTTGGGGAGAGCAGAAGGCAAGAAGGGCAATGAGGAGGATGGTAGATAAGGAAATCAAGGCAGGATAGGGTAAGTGCTTGGATCAGCATGGTTGCAGTTTAGATCGAGCAGAAAGGGAGGATTCATGTAATGTTGTGAAGGTAGAACAAACAGGATTTGGTGACAGTTTGAATGGGTGGAATGAGAGAAAGGAGTCATGGACCATACAAAGGTTACAGGCTTGTGAGAGAGAGAGGATAGTGGTATTGACTACAATGATGAAAAAGACGGGGAAGGACAGGGTTTGGGTGGGGAGAGTTCAGTTTTGGACATGTTTAGTTTGAGGTGTCAGGTAAATATGTCCTCAAGTCAAAAGAAATGTGAGACTGAAGAAAAAGTGAGAGATCAGGGCTGGAGACATAAGTTAGGGAATCATCTGCATAGAGATGGTAGTTGAAGCCATGAGAGTGAATTAATTATCCAAGGGAGTGAGTTTAGATGGAGTGTAGAAGAGGACCTTAACTGAGCCTTTAGGGACACCCACTCTAAGAATCTGAGAATGAGTGGTCAGAAAGATAAGAGGTGAACCAAGAGAGGAGAGTGTCAGTGAAGCCAAGGTTGGATAAAGTTTCAAGGAGAAGAGGGTGTTCTGTACTGTTGAAGGCAGATGAAAGGTCTAGGAGGATAAGAGGCCAACACATTTGGCAAGAAGGTTGCCATTTATGACCTTAGAGAGGGCTGTTTCCATGGAGTGAAGGGGGATCAAAAAGAGAATTGGAAGAGGGGATAGACAATGGTCTCAACAGGTTTGGAGAGAAATGGTGGGAGGGACATGGGTCAATAATAGTTAAGTGACTTGCCCAAGGTCACAAGTGACCTTGTGGTCTGGCATACATGTCAGGGGAGGGAATTCCAGTTAGGGGGAGGACTTGTGAATTGGGTAGAACAGTCATCTGTAAGATCCTTGTAGACAGGGATCAGGTCTGCCAAATCTATTGTATTATGCCCTCCCAAGAAAGTAATCATTCACATTTATTGAATGCAAAGCACTGTACTAAGAGCTTGGGAGAGTACAATACAATAACAGACACATTCTCTTCCCACAGTGAGCTCACAATCTAGAGTCAGTACAGTGCTCTGCATAAGATAAGGACTTAACAAATACCATTGATTGATGTATCAAAGGGACAGAGCTGTGGAATAAATCATTTATTCAGGAAGGTGGAGGAAATCATATATTTATAAACAACATTTCTCCATTTGAAGAAGACATCCAAACTTCTACTACGCTAATACAATCACTTATCCTATTCTGCCCAAATTACTGCATCAGCCTCCTTGCTAGCCTCTCAGTCTCTTGCCTTTCACAACTCTAGTACATAGTTCACTTTGCTGCCCAGATCATTTTTAAAAAAAATTTTCAGGACATTCACCATACCTCTCCAAAAACTCCAGTGGTTGCCCATCCACTTCTGCATCAAACAAAAACTTCTCACCATTGTCATTAAAGCACTCCACCCCCTTGCTCCTTCCTTCCTCACCTCTCTACTCTCCTTCTACAAACCAGCCTGCACACTTCACTCCCCTAGTACAAACCTCATTGTGCCTCGATCTCGCCCATCTCACTGCCAAACCCTAGCCCACATCTTGCCTCTCTCTTGGAATTCCCTCCCTCCTCAAACCTGACTGGCAACTACTCTCCCCCCATTCAAAATCTTATTGAAGACACACTTCCTCCAAGAGACCTTCCCAGGCTAAGCGCCACCCCTCTACCTTGCCCCCAGCCCTTTCCTCTTCCACTCCCTTCTGTGTTACCCTGGCTTGTTCCCTTTGCTCTCCCCACTTTCCAGCCCCACACTCATATGTACACTTATGTAATTTATATTTATTGCTGTCTGTCTCCCCTCCTCTAGACTGTAAGCTCCTTGAGGGTGGGGAATATGTCTGTTTATTGTGGTATTAAACTCTCCCATGGACTTAGTACAGTGCTGTGCACACAGTAAATTCTCAATAAATACAATTGAATGAATGAATATGAATCACCAAATGGTAGGTCCAAATTGTATTCCTCATAGCTAGAAAAATCTACCTATTCTTGTGAGTCAGTTACTCAGTTTCAAGAGACCCTTTTTGCTCATAATGGCACTATCACGATGTGTTATCTCTCTGGCCGTCCATTCTCAGTCTCCTTCCAGGCTCCTCCTCCCCCTCCCATCCCCTAACTGTAGGGGTTCCTCAAGGGTCAGTTCTTGGTCCCCTTCTGTTCTCCATCTAGACTCACCCTTTTGGTGAACTCTTTCGCTCCCACGGCTTCAACTATCATCTCTATTCAGATGACACTCAAATATACATCTCCTCCCATGTTTTCTTGCCCTCCCACCAGGCTTATATCTCCTCCTGCCTTCAGGACATTTCCACCTGGATGTCCACCTGCCACCTAAAACTCAACATGTCCAAGACTCAGCTCCTTTTCTTCTCTCCCAAACCCTGTCCTCTCCCTGATTGTCCTGTCACTGTAGATGGCATTACCATCGTTCCCATCTCACAACCCTGCAACCTTGGTGTCGTCCTTGACTCTGCTCTCTCATTCGCCCCACACATCCAATCCATTACCAAAACCTGCCTGTTTCACCTTCACAACATTGCCAAGATTCACACTTTCCTCTCCATCTAAACTGCTCCCTAGCTGGTACAATCTCTCATCATATCCTGACTGGATTACTGCATCAGTCTCCTTTCTGATCTCCTCCTGTCTCTCCCAAACTTCAGTCTATACTTCCCTCTGCTGGCCAGATTATCTTTTTACAGAGAAGCTCTGGGCATCTCACTGCCCTACTCAAAAATCTCCAATGGTTGCCTATCAACCTTCGCATGAAGCAAAAACACCTCACTATTGGCTTCAAAGCTCTCCATCACCTTGCCCCCTCCTATGTCACCTCCCTTCTCTCCTTCTACAGCCCAGCCCACAGACTCCGCTCCTCTGCTGCTAACCCCTCACTGTGCCCCGTTCTGGCCTTTCCAGCCATCGACCCCTGGCCCATGTCCTACCTCTGACCTGAAATGCCCTCCCTCCTTACATCCACATCAGCCAAACTAGCTCTCTTCTCCTCTTCAAAGCCCTACTGAGAGCTCACCTGCTCCAGGATGCCTTTCCAGACTGAGCTCTCTCTTTTTTCCTCTGGTCCTCCTTCCCTCCCCATCACCTTTACTCCCTCTGCTCTACCTCTTTCCCCTCCCCACAGCACTTGTGTATATTTGTACATATTTATTACTCTATTTTATTAATGATGTGTATATATCTATAATTTTGTTCATCTATTTTGTCGGTATTGATGCCTGTCTACTTCTTTTGTTTTGTTATCTCTCTCCCCCTTCTAGACTGTGAGCCCATTGTTGGGTAGAGGTTGTCTCTCTCTGTTGCCGAATTGTACTTTCCAAGTCCTTAGTACAGTGCACTGCACACAGTAAGTACTCAATAAACATGATTGAATGAATGAATGACTACTGTAAAGTTAGAAACTCCACCACCTCCACTACTATATTCATTCTCATTGTTCACTCTGCCTTCTCCATTTCTCCTCTAGCTCTTCAGGTGTGGATTTGGAGGGTGCGTAACTACAGTCAATTTGTTCTGTGGCCTGCAGGGACTGATTTTAGCACCGCAGTACCTGGCACGTTATAACCCTGGTAGCTCTGCAGTCATATTTTTGGCACTGCTACAGTTGTCTGTGTATAGTTGTTACCCATTCATCTCTACATCAAGGAGAAACTCCTCTCTATCATTGTATTCGAGGCACTCAATCAGCTCTACCTCTGACTTGTCTTTGCTCCTCTCCCACTATAACATAGCCCATACATTTATTAATATTAGTCATAATAATAGTAGCAATAACAATAATAGCTTTGGTATTTATTAAACACTTACTTTGTGCCAGGCACTATACTAAACATTGGAGGAGGTGGATACAAGCATATCGGGTTGGACACAGTCCCTGTCCCACACTGGGCTCATGATCTTAATCCCCATTTTACAGATGAGTTAACTGAGGCACAGAGAAGTGAAGTGACTTGCCTAAGATCACTCAGCAGACAAGTGGCAGAACTCACATTAGAACCCATGACCTTCTGACTCCCTGGCCCGTGTTCTATCCACTAGGCCATGCTTCAATCATTTAATTCCAACCTGTTCTGTATGCTTTGGTCTGGCCTCTCACATCTTTGACTCTCGCTCACTCCCTCCCTCCTGTCTGGACCTTTGTCATATTTCATATCCAACAGACCATCACTCTCACTATCTTCAAAACCCTACTAAAATCACATATCCTCCTAGAAACCTTCTCACCCTCTTTTTCTTTCAAATAGTTCCATCTGTGTGGTTGAGTTCATATGTGCTAAGCACTTCTGAACTCAGCTTCCTCTCCCCCAGAAATGTATTTGCAGAGTTTTCCAACTTGTAATTTACTTCAATTTCTGTCTCTCCAATTAGATTGTAAGGTCTTGATGGCTAAATCCTTTACAGTATTCTCTCAAAAGCTTAGTATAAGCCCTGAACACAGTAAGTTTTCAATAAATATCATTTATTAAGTGAAAGTGCACTGTTATGCTGGGTAATGTCACTAAAATCATCTGAGGTTAAAATATAAATGGGTAAGATCTGTAGAGGAAATAGAAACAATTACGACTACAAGGAGAGAAAATAACAGAATCAGATTGGACATATTCAAGATTCCAGGAAAAAAATGACTTTAGAAATGAATGAGAACCTGAACCTTAGTATGTGAAAACTAGTGCAAACAGGAGGCGATTCCATTATTGATGGAGAAGACATAGTGTTTTAGTAGCATTAGAAGTGATTGGCTTATTTCTATATGAAGATCCACAGCACAGTGGAGTGAAATAGAAGAGCCAGAGTGGGGGCTAAGAAGAAAGAAGAAAACAGAGATATAGGTGTGGAAGGAAGAAGGCAAAGAGGAAGCAAGAAAGTGTGAGAAATGATTAGCCAACATAGGAAAATGGTCTTACAGAATTGTTGAAGTGGGGGGAAAAAAGTTCTGATAGAAATATGCACAGAATGCAGTTAAAGTTAATGACCTGAATTATTTATGTAATTTCACAGAATCCCCTCGCTACTCATAGTTTCACTGCAGAAACCTCAGCAGCAGGCTTATAAATGAAATTTACTGAACACTTAAATGGTGTAGAACATAGGACTAAGACCTCAGTGGAGTACAATGGTCTAATCTAATTCTCTTCCCCTCTTCAAATCCCTACTTAAAGCTCACCTCCTCCAAGAGGCCTTCCCAGACTGAGCTCTCCCCTTTTTCCCTCTGCTCCCTCTACCCCCGCCCCCTCACCTCTCCGCAGCTAAACCCTCTTCTCCCCGCTTTCTCTCTCCTCCTCCCCCTCTCCCGTCCCACCCCCTCAGCACTATACTTGTCCGCTCAACTGTATATATCTTCATCACCCTATTTATTTTGTTTAATGACATGTACATCACCCTGATTCTATTTATTTCCCATTGTTTTTATGAGATGTTCTTCCCCTTGACTCTATTTATTGCCATTGTTCTTGTCTACCTGTCTCCCCCGATTAGACTGTTAGCCCGTCAAAGGGCAGGGACTGTCTCTATCTGTTGCCGATTTGTACATTCCAAGCGCTTAGTACAGTGCTCTGCACATAGTAAGCGCTCAATAAATACTATTGAATGAATGAATTAATAATGTAAAGAACATGGTCTGAGCCTGGGAGTCAGAGAACCTGGGCTCTAATCCCAGCTCTGCCATTTGCCTGCAGTGTAACTTTGGGCAAGTCAGTTTTTCTAGACCTCATTTTCCTCATCTGCAAAATGGGCATTAGATCCCTGTTCTCCCTCCTTCTTGGACTATGAGCTCACATGGGGCAGTGACTGTGTCCAACCTGATTACTTTGTATCTCCTGCAATGCTTGGAACATGCTTGACCCTTAAGAAGTGCTTAACAAATACCACAACTGTTTAGAATTCAACAGAACCTTACTGGCTCAGCAACTCCCCCTCCATCTCAACAGCAACATCAGTTAAAGAGAGGCAGCTCACCTCTCCCTCACCTGACCCCCAAGAGTCCAGTTCCATCCAGTGTCAGTGGGACAGGAAGAATTAAATCTCAACCATGCTTTTCTAACCTTTAGAACATTCTGAAGTTGGTGACTGTGAGAATATAAACCAGTCTGCCTGAGTAGCGAAAAACCTGAAAACTGTTCCTTTAGCCATAGTGAACTATAGCATTTATTGTTTTTACTGCGGCTCTTCTTTTTGTCGTTTAGTAGTACTAGTAGCCACATTTTTTGAGTTCCTACTAAGTACAGTGCACTGTACTAAATGCTTGAGAAATTCACAATAATGAAATGACATGCTCATTATCCACAAAATGCTTATACTCTGCTATTTTAAATCATTTCAAATTTTCCTTGTGTGTCTATCCCTAAACATCCTTCCTTCCTAAATCTTAGATCATGAAACCCCGTGGGTAGAGAGCAGTATTTGAACTATTTTTCACGTATATTTCTCCAGTGCTTGGGATAGTATTCTGCACACAGTAAATGTTAAATATTTTTGTAGGAATGAATGAAACTAAGGAATATACTCATAGTGTGTATATATATATATATATATATATATATATATATATGATATAATATAATGTATGTATATATTATATTAAATAGATGTAGTGAGAGGTAGGAACACTTGATCATATTCTAAGTAATTTTGAAGGGCTAAAACATTTGTGAAGGACATCATGTCAGAGAGCATTGTATAGAGAAACATTACAGAACATATGAAAAATATAATATACAAGACTGGGGGCTTGGAGATACTGAAGGACCTGATAAAGTCTTTTTAGAGGTCATAGAGTTATTCTATAGGATATTTAAACTGTATGATGGCTAAACTTGGGTATACTTTTCTCTTCTTTTCCATCTTCTGTTCCTTCTCCATCTCCCTTCTTCCTTCCCTCCAATGACACCTAACTCATATTTAGAGCAGCAGTAGCATAGGAGAACTAGGAAATTAAGAAACACTCACCCATGCCGTGGTAGACAGGGCAGATGTGTTGGCACCCAGAAACACCAGATCAGGATTTAGGCAACAGACCTCAATTGCAAGACCCCAAATCAAAATCTCTCATGCAGCAATCCATCAATCAAATGAGTGAATCTCTGCTGCACAGTTACCACACTCACCAACTCTGAAATCCCTCTTTTGACTACAACCTTCTCACTGCCTCCTCTCCCTCACTCCTCCTCCCCATAAATCTGTACTATTTCCCCACAAAGACCTCCTCTCACGACCCCATCCATCTCTCTCAATACATCACATTCCACCTAGCCTCCGTACCCATTCTAACCACTCTTGATGATGAAATAGATACTCTCAACTACACCCTCTCTATTCAACTCAACTCACTCGCTCCCCATCCCTTCGTTGATGTCAAACCACTAACCCACAGCCCTGGATCAGCTACACTGTCTGCTTTCTTCGCTCTTATGTTCAAGCTGCTCAACGCTGCTGGGAGAAATCTAAATATCAGGCCGACGTTATCCACTTCAAGTTTGTCCTTTCTTGCCCTAACTGCCTTCTCCTCTGCCTGGCAAAAATATTTCTTTTCCCTTACTGACACCCATACCCTCATCCTCTTCAGTTGTTCCAGGCATTTAACTCCCTCCTCAGGCCCCCTTTCCTGCCCTCCCCACCCTCCATCCCTTTCCCCCAACGATCTGACCCCCTATTTCATTAGGACAATTAACATCATAAGGTCTGAACTCCTCAAAATCACCCCTTCCCCTCCTCCATCCTCCCGTCTCTCCCTCCTTTTCAATTTTCCCATCCTTCCCAAAAGTATCTTCAGAGGAGATTTCTTATCGCCTCTCAAATGTCACACCTTCCACATGAGCATCGGATCCTATTCCTTCACACCTTATAAAAATTTTTGCCCCATTCCTCCTCCCCTCCTTAACTACCATCTTCAATCTCTCACTCTCCAATGGCTTCTTCCCCACTGCAATAAAACATGCCCACGTCTCCCCCATTCCCCCCAAGCTCTTCCCTGACCCCATAGCCCTTTCCAGTTATCACTCCATTTTCCACCTATCCTTTCTTTCCAAACTCATGGAGCGAATCATCTATCCTCACTGCCTCGAATTCCTATCCTCCAACTCTCTCCTGGACCCCCTCCAATCTGGCTTCAGAACCCTCCACTCCACTGAAACAGCCCTCTCAAAAGTCACCAGTGACTTCCTTCTTGCCAGATCCAACGGCTCCTACTCTATCCTAATCCTCTTCGACCTCTCAGCTGTCTCTGATACTGTCGACAAGCCTCTTCTCCTCAGTATGTTATCCAACCTTGCTTTCACTGACTCCATCCTCTCCTGGTTCTCCTCTTAAAACTCTGGCCATTCATTCTCAGTCTCCTTCACGGAATCCTCCTCCCCCTTCCATCCCCTAACTGTAGGGTTCCCTTAAGGTTCAGTTCTTGGTCCCCTTCTATTCTCCATCTACATTCACACCCTTGAAGAACTCATTCACTCCCATGGCTTCAACTATCATCTCTATGCGGATGACACCCAAATCTATAACTCCTTCCCTGACTCTCTCCCTCCCTCCAGGTTCACATATCCTCCTGACTTCAGGACATCTCTATCTGGATGTCCTTCCACCACCTAAAGCTCAACATCTCCAAGACTGTACTCCTTATCTTCCCTCCCAAACCTTGTACTCTCCCTAACTTTCCCGTCACTCTGAACGGCACAACCATCATTCACATCACACAAGCCCACAACCTTGGTGTCATCCATGACTCTGCTCTCTCATTCACCCCACATATACAATCTGTCACCAAATCCTGCTGGTCTCACCTTCACAACATCGCCAAGATCTGCCCTTTCCTCTCAATCCAAACTGCTTCTATGATAGTACAATCACTCATGGTATCCCAATTGGATTACTGCATCAGCCTTCTTTCTTACCTCCCAACCACCTGCCCACTTCAGTCCATACTTCACTCTGCTGGCCGGATTATCTTTCTACAGAAACGTTCAGGGCATGTCACCCCCCTCCTCAAAAATCTCCAGTGGTTAACCATCAACCTCTGTATCAAGCAAAAACTCCTCACTATTGGCTTCAAAGCTCTCCATCACCTTGCCCCTTCTTATATTATGTTTATGTTGGGATTTGTTAAGCGCTTACTATGTGCCGAGCACTGTTCTTAGCGCTGGGGTAGATACAAGGGAATTAGGTTGTCCCACATGGGGCTCACAGTCTTCATCCCCATTTTACAGATGAGGGAACTGGGGCACAGAGAAGTGAAGTGACTTGCCCAAAGTCACACAGCTGACAAATGGCCGAGCCGGGATTTGAACCCATGACCCCTGACTCCAAAGCCTGTGCTCTTTCCACTGAGCCACGCTGCTTCTCATCTCCCTTCTTATCTCATCTCCCTTCTCTCCTTCTACATCCCAGCCTGCACACTCCGCTCCCCTGGTGCTAACCTTCTCACTGAGCCTTGATCTCACCTGTTCTGCCATCAACCCCTAGCCCATGTCCAACCTCTGGCCTGGAACACCCTCCCTCCTCAAATCTATCAATCACACTTCCCCCTTTTAAAGCCCTACTGAAGGCTCACCTCCTCCAAGAGGCCTTCCCAAGCTCAGCCCCCCTTTTCCTCAGTTTCCCCTCTCCTCCCCATCAACACGCCTTACTCCCTTTCTCTACCTCCCTCTCCCTACCCCTATCCCCTATCCCTTCGTTGATGTCAAACCACTAACCCACAGCCCTGGATCAGCTGCACTGTCTGCTTTCTTCGCTCTTATGTTCAACCCCACAGCACTTGTGTTTATATGAACATATCTATAATTCTATTTATTTATATTGATGCCTGTTTACTTGTTTTGATGTGTATATATCTATAATTCTATTTAGTCATATTATTGCCTGTTTAGTTGTTTTGATGTCAGTCTCTCCCCTTTTAGACTGTAAGCCCAGTGTGGGCAGGGATTGTCCCTTTTTATTGATGAATTATACTTTCCAAGCGCTTAGTACAGTGCTCTGCACACAGTAAGTGCTCAATAAATATGACTGAATGAGTGAATGAATGAATGAACCCAGATTCTTCTGACTCCCAGGCCCATGGCCTATCCAGTAGGCCATGCTACTTCTCATAAATGCTGTGGAGGTGACGGTAGGGTGACTATCAATTGCTCAAAGTTCATTGATCCAAGTGTATAGATGACAGAGAAAGGAGAAGGAGGAGGGGAAGAGAGGGGTTAATCAGTAAAGGGCTCTTGGAGTTGCCAAGCTCAAGCAGAGAGCAGGTCTTGGAGAGATGGAGAGAGCATCCTCCTCCTGATACACCATCACAGCCCCAGGCCCCCTTATCCCTGGTCCCAGGCTGCAGTCCCCCTCTGATTCTCCCTCTTCTTCCCATTTCACGAAGAGCCTGATACTTAATGACACACTCACCTGAACACATTTATTTCCCCAACATGCAATGCTGTGCAGAGAAAGACCTGTCTTTTCTGTTTCTGGTGGGATCCAACCAGGGCAGCAATTATAGGGACAAAGTGTTGTGAGCTCATCTCCCTCCAGAGCAGCTATTACTGTATCACCTGCTGTTGCTGTGACAATGCTTGGACTGGGAAATGAAGATATCTCCACAGAAGGAAACAACTTCCTTGCCTGCTGACAATTCTCTTTCAAATAACAAGATTGTTGAATTAAGTAATTGAGTGAATAATTGCCTGCATTATTAAATACAAAGTGACAATTTCTGTATAAAACCTTTGAGAGTTGACCAGACTTGCAACCTAGGAGCTGTGATTATTACCAAGTCCTAGGACTAGGAGTGATTTTAAGAATATAGTTAGTCCAACCTCCTGCCTCTATGCAGAAAAATCACAAAAATCCAAATAATAATAATAGCAATAATAATAATGGCATTTGTTAAGCACTTACTATGTGCCAAGCACAGTTCTAAGCACTGGGGTAGATAAAGGTGATCAGGTTGTCCCACGTGGGGCTCACACTCTCAATCCCCATTTTACAGATAAGTTAAGTGAGGCACAGAGAAGCTGAGTCACTTACCCAAGGTCACAGAGCAGACAAGTGGCAGACACGGGTTACAACTCATGACCTCTGAGTCCCAAGCCCGTGCTCTTGCCACTAGGCCATGCTGCTTCCAAATGCAGCCAGCACTCTCTTAGAGTTATCATTAAGATTTGGAAATGATGCTATTGATCCTGAAATTTACTTTTGGATATGAAATTGTTGAAAGGACCATTGTGAAGCATGTACGCACACTCTGCACTATGTACTATGCACACATAAGGTTTCCCCTTACAGTGCTGATGGGTTTGCTGTTTTCAGTGTGACAGAGGAGGTGGTATTTGTGATGGGTTCAGACCTCATGACTATACAGAAGGCTAAGCAGCACAGCAGTTCTCCAGTCCTTCACTGTGGGCAGTCCTTAGTCCTTCATACCAATTTGCTCCCCCTCCTAACTGATAGCCTCCAGAAGGTTAAGACTGAATTTTTAAGCACAATCTAAGCAGGAGGGAAGGACTTAAAATGTATATTATTATGGTATTTATTAAGCATTCACTAAGTTCTGAGTGCTGTGCTGTACTCATGAGGGCATAATCTGTTCAGACACAATCTTTTTTCTATAAGGGGTTGAGACTCTTAATGGTGTTGAGAGCAGACATGGAGTTAACCCTTCATACTTGAAGAAGACACAACTGACAGTAGAGTTGAATGTGCTGCTGAAAGTACACACAAGACACTGTCCCTTAATGAATGGTGTTTTCTGTTACTTGCAGCATCTAGCCCTGCTTTCTCTTTGGCCTCCTTGTCTTACGATTCTTATGAAGTTTCTGTCATAAAGAGCCACTCTTTTCTTGATTTCAGTGTGCCATGTTGGTCTTTCTGAGTCAACTAAATTCCAGTTTTCATCGGTGATGCAGAACTCTCAAAGATTTTGTTTCACTGTACTCTTAAAACATTCTCACTGTTTTTACTGGTTACAGTTTTCTAGTTGGAATTCACCATACAGCACATCTCTGGATGTCTGACTGTTGTCCCTTCTCCTACCATATCCCTCCCAATGTTTCATGTTTATGACTCTGACTTTCTATTTGATTTTGAGTATTAACACTTGTAAATGATTCTTAATGGATTGCTTAATAAATTGGATGAGAGTTCTATGAGAAGCCCAAGCCTCAGTGCTTTAGAGAAGGTTAGGCAGCACCACAGTTCCACACTCACTTGAAACTATCCCAATTGATGAACTGGACTCCTGTTTTAAGGGTTGACTGGTCATTATGTATAGTGGGGCAAGAAGGGGGTCAGGTATTTAAAGGGAATGGAGACTGGGAAAGGATAGGATTTAAAGAACAAAGAGACCATGTTAAGTCTTTTCACTCTTCAGTAAGTTAATCAATAATATTTAATGAACATTTCTTCTATGCAAAATGCTGTATTAAGTGCTTGGGAAGTAGGAAAAGTAGCATAGCCAGGGAATAGAGCACAGGCCTGGGAGTCAGAAAGACTTGGATTCTAATCCTGGTTCTGTAACCTGTCTGCTGTGTGACCTTGAGCAAGTCACTTAACTTCTTTGGGCCTAATTTACCGCATCTGAAAAATGGGGATTAAGACTGTGAGTTCCAAGTGGGACGGGAACTGTGTCTAACCTGATTAACTTCTATGTACCCCATTTCTTAGAATAGGGTTTGACACATAGTAAGTGCTAGCTGTGTGACTTTGGGCAACGGTGTCTCAGTTACCTCATCTGTAAAATGGGGATTAAGACTGTGAGCTCCACGTGGGACAACCTGATTCCCTTGTGTGTACCCCAGCACTTAGAACAGTGCTCGGCACATAGTAAGCGCTTAACAAATACCAACAAAAAATATATTTTTATTATTAGTGTCATTACAATAGAGTTAATAGATAGATTCCCTCCATTCAAGGAACTTGCTATCCAATGGGGAAATAGACACTGAAATAAATTCAGAGTTTTATGAATTCATTCATTCAGTAGTATTGATCGAGCACTTACTATGTGCAGAACACTGCACTAAGCGCTTGGAATGTACAATTTGGCAACAGATAGAGACAATCCCTACCCAGTGATGGGCTCACAGTCTAATCGGGGGAGACAGACAGCAAAGCAAAACAGAACAAAACAAAAACAAGACAACATCACGATAAATAGAATCAAAGGGATGTACATCTCATTAACAGAATAAATGGGGTAAAAAATAATATATACAAATGAGGACAGTGCTGAAGGGAGGGGAAGGGGGAGAGGGAGGAGCAGAGGATGGGATCGGGAGGGGAGGGGGAGCAGAGTGGAAGGGGGCTCAGCTGAGGAGAGGAGAAGGGGGAGCAGAGGGAGAAGGAGGGGTGCTCAGTCTGGGATGGCCTCTTGGAGGAGGTGAGCTCTCAGTAGGGCTTTGAAGAGGGGAAGAGAGTTGGTTTGGTGGACGTGAGGAAGGAGAGCATTCCAGGACAGCGGTAGGATGCGGGCCAGGGGTCGACGGCAGGATAGGAGTGAACGGGGGACAGTGAGGAGGTGAGCGGCAGAGGAGCAGAGTATAAGGGGTACGCAGTAGAAAGAGAGAAGGGAGGTGAGGTAGGAGGGGACAAGGTGATGGAGAGCTTTGAAGCCAAGAGTGAAGAGTTTTTGTTTCATGGGAAGTCTGATAGACAACCACTGGACATGCCCAGAGTGTTTCTGTAAGAAGATGATCCGGGCTGTGGAATGAAGAATAGACTGGAGTAGGGAGAGACAGGAGGAAGGGAGATGGGAGAGAAGGCTGACACAATAATCCAGTCGGGATATTATGAGAGCTTGTACCAGCATGATAGCCATTTGAATGGAGAGGAAAGGGCGGATCTTGGCGATATTGTAAAGGTGAGACCGGCAGGCATTTGTGATGGATTGGATATGTGGGGTGAATGAGAGAGCTGAGTCAAGGACGACACCAAGGTTGCGAGCCTGTGAGACGGGAAGGATGGTCGTGCCGTCCACAGTGATAGGGAAGTAATGGAGAGGACAGAGTTTGGGAGGGAAGATAAGGAGCTCAGTTTTGGACATGTTGAGTTTTAGGTGGCGGGGAGACATCCAGGTGGACATGTCCTGGAGGCAGGAGGAGATACAAGCCTGAAGGGAGGAGGAGAGAACAGGGGAGGAGATGTAGATTTGGGTGTCATCTGCATAGAGATGATAGTTCAAGTCGTGAGAGCAAATGAGTTCACCAAGGGAGTGAGTGTAGATGGAGAACAGAAGAGGGCCAAGAACTGACCCTTGAGGAACCCCTACAGTTAGCCAATGGGAGGGGGAGGAGGAGCCCGCGAAGGAGACCGAGAATGAACGTCCAAAAAGATAAGAGGAGAACCAGGAGAGGAGGGAGTCCGTGAAGCCAAGGTGAAATAAGGTGTAGAGGAGAAGGGAATGGTCAACAGTGTCAAAGAGGAGGTTGGCAGAGTCAAGGAGTGTTAGCAGGGGGAGTGGCAGAGGAATCACTGGGCACATCCATGTGGATGTTGAAGTCTCCGAGAATCAGAGTGGAGAAGGAGAGAAAGAAGGTGAAAAAGGGATCAAGGTGGTTAAAGAAGTTGGAGGTGGGACCAGGGGGGCATTAGATGACAGCTACAAGAATCTGGAGGGGGTGGTAGAGGCGAATGATATGAGCTTCAAAGGAGGGGAAGGAGAGGGAAGTGGGGGAGGGATAGTGCGGAAGCGGCATTGGGGTCTGAGAAGGAAGCCGAAGCCTCCTCCTTTCCTGGTGAGTTTGGGGGAGTGGGAGAAGGAGAGGTCTCCGCTGGAGAGTGCAGCAGAAGAGACCGTATCCTCCGAGGTGAGCCAGGTCTCCGTAAGGGCGAGGAGGAGGAAAGACCGGGAAAGGAAAAGGTCAAGGATGAAAGGTAGTTTACCTATAATGGATGGGGTTTCCAAAGGCCACACTTGACAGCCGCTGTGGGGACAGAGGAGGGAGGGGGGAGGGAAAGAGGGGAGGGGAGGGTTTGGATGGGAATGATGGGATGTGGGGACCTGGACGGGGATACAAGATACAATAATATCTTATTGTATCATATTATTGAATTAACGCTATCTCCGACACCAAGGACTGCCCCCCATGCCACCGCAGGCCCCACAACCACCAGATCCATGAGTAGCTCCTAGACTTCTCCCCATCTTTCCCTGACCCTCCTACTTCCAACCTCCTTGGTCTAGCACTCCCTCGAGTAACACAGTGAGAACAAGGGCAATGTTGCCCAGGGATGGGGATGCCGGGGGGGACGGGGGATCAATCACCTCTGGTCAGAGCACAGGGGAGTAGGGAGTGAGGGTTCCCCAAAAGATGGCCGCTTTTGGGCGGAGAGGAGGAGGACAGTTGGGGACGTAATGTCCCATGGCCCGGTGGGGGGGGGGCGAGAAGGGGAGCACAATGTCCCACGACACTTGGTGGGGGGGTGCTGGGGAGTACAGAGTCCCACGGTCCGGGCTTGCTACCTAAACGGGCTTCGAGGGAGTGCTAGACCAAGGAGTTGGAAGTAGGAGGGTCAGGGAAAGATGGGGAGAAGTCTAGGAGCTACTCGTGGATCTGGGTGGTTGTGGGGCCTGCGGTGGCATGGGCGGGGGTCCTCGGTGTCGGAGTCCTTGGGCGGGGGTGCAGAAGTCCGGGTTGGGGAGACGACCATGAGCCCGGAGGCAGGTCACTGAAGTCTGATCGCGCGGGCTTCTCGGGAAGAGAGATCCTGGCGCATCCCAGTGCATCCGTGTCGGCGTCTAGAGGAGGAAGATTCAGCCGGGAATGAGGGGGACCAGCGGTTTAGGGTGCGGCTCCAATGGAGAGGTGGTTCCGGCGTAATCGTGTCAGCGTCCGGCAGCCAAAGAATCAGCCAGGAGTAAGGGACGGGTGGTCCAAGGGGTGGCATATATGTTCTGTGGGGTTGGGTGTGGGAAGAGGTGAGTACCCAAGTGCTTATATAACACTAACGCACTGAAATGGGAGTCAAGGGTTAAATAGGGTGGGGGAGATGAATGATTAACCTGGTAAGGCACCCTGTAGGAGATGGTTTCTTAAGAGTCTTGAATATAGGGTGAGACTACAGTCTGCCAAATGCGAAAGAAGAGGGATTTTCAGGCACAAGGGAGGACTCGAACAAGTTGTATAGCGACAAGAGTGAGACACAGTGAGTAAGTTGGCTTGAGAGGAGTGTCTTGTAAGAGAAGTGAGGTTAGGTAGTGAGAAAGATCGTTGACTGGGTGCCTTAAAGTCAGTGGTCAGGATTTTCACCTTGAGAAGAATGGGTCAACTGTTAGAGGTTTTTGAAGATTGGAGAGAATTGCCCAAATGATGTCTTTCAAAAATTATTTAGTGAGTGGAGTGAAGTATGGACTACAGAGGGGAGAGGTGTGAGGCAGGAAGGTCAGCGAGGAGCCTGAATGTAGTAATTGATATGACAAGTGCTTGGATTAGCATGGTGGCAGTTGGGTGGAGAAGAAGGCATGGATTTTGAAACTGTAAAAACAGAATAGACAAGATTTTGAGATGGACTGAATATAGGGGTCGAAAGAAAAAGACGAGTCAAACATTCCACAAGATTGCTACACAAAGTCAAGCCAATCAAAAAAAAACATTGCCATATTTGCGGAACTTGAAACAAGCTCATCACCTGCCAGACCTCTCGCAGGAGCAGAAGATTATCAGTATTTGATCTTTTCCTGGGTTTTAACTCGGTAACTCCCCTTGTTTTGTTGATGAGCAAATTAAAGATCCATACTATGATGTCTTATCTCCTAGGGTGGTGGGCTTCAGAGACAAGGAGGATGAAGACAAGCAACGTGGCTCAGTGGAAAGAGCACGGACTGGGGAGTCAGAGATCATGGGTTCAAATCCCAGCTCAGCCGCTTGTCAGCAGTGTGACTCTGGGCAAATCACTTAACTTCTCTGTGCCTCAGTTACCTCATCTGTAAAATGGGGATTAAGACTGTGAGCCTCACGTTGGACAGCCTGATCACTTTGTATCCTCCTCAGCGCTTAGAATAGTGCTTTGCACATAGTAAGCACTTTACAAATGCCGTCATTATTATTATTACTATTATGATAGTGTTGCCTTTCAGGTCCCAAAGATGAGCAAGACTTGGAGTTCAGCTCAGAAAATGGTGGGACCCTTCACCTCCAGTGCTCCCCATGTCCTTGTCTATCTTTCCATTCCTGATGCATATGCTGTCTAGGTGATAGAATTCTATGAGAGCTTTTCATTTTCTATTGCCAATAAAGATTTGTAATTGTGGTATATGACTTTCCTGATGCAGACTGATGAATTACCTTGGTTTTCTTAATTTTCTACCCATAATGCTTGGGTGACTTGGTGAAGCAGTTTATAATAATCCACATGTCTTCTTGTATGTTTGCCATCTGTGTACAGTAGTTCACAAATGACTGTCTCTAGGACCTCTGATGGTCGAAGTCGGAGAAGTTAGAAGATATTCCCAGAGGAGTTCTGACACATGCATCCAAGTCTTGTTAAATCCCCCAGCATGGCTGTGGATTATAACTTGTGTTACCAAGATCTGGGAGGGAACCAGATAACTGCGATGACCATCCAGTTCCTTCCTTCCTTCAAAGCCATCTGGATGTTTGCCCCACAGATTGCATCTCACACCACTTGTACATCACACAATAACAGCTTTAATTTCCTTATCTGTGCCTCATAGAATGATGGCCCTTTTGGTTACAGGATGGTCCTCTTGGTTACGGGAATGCCCTTTTGGTTACAGAACACTGGTGAGCTCCCTGGATCAGCAGGTGAGAACAGCCAAGTGTGTTGCTGTGAGTCATCCACTTACATCCTTCCCCAACTTCCTGCTTCCCCGGCCCAAATCCACCTTCAGGTCAGGACCTTTGGTTTGTCTTTCTCCTGTTTCCTGAAGTCCAACTTCTTCTCCACATAAATCCAACCCTGGGTCATTTCTGCTCACATAAGGGGAATCTGGGGCCAGTGTTTGTGTGAACGTCTGTCTGTACTTCTCTGTGCCTCAGTTCTCTCATCTACAAAATGGGGATTCAATACCTCTTCTCTGTCCTATTAAGACCATAGGCCCCATGTGGAACCTGCTTATCTTGTACCTATCTCAGGGCTTAGTACAGCGTTTGACACTTAGTAAGTGCTTAACAATTACCACAATTGCTATTACTATTCTCCGTGCATCCATGCGTCCTCTCATAGTAATTCATGACTTAAGCTCTGTTGGGATCATGTAAGACCCTGATGCCTAACCCCAAATCTGCTGGATCTGCTCTCCTCTGTGTAGAGCCCATGATGAATGTGTTAACTTAAAGTAACAAATTGAACAGGGCGTAGCAGACCAGACCCCCTTGATTAATATAGGGAATGGATAGAGGTCTCACCCAGATAGTCATGTCACCATGAAGTAGCCTCAACATCCTTAATATACCCTTTCAGGTGGCCAAATTTGGTAGGGAATTTCCAAAATCTCCCCCTACTGTTGAGGTCATGCTTTCATAAGATCTACAAAAATCATTTAGAAGTCTTGGTGTTACTGCTCTTTTTCTGTACTGTATCTAATGAGCTGCAATGATTGCATGATCATCACCACCATCATAATCTCAGGCCTGCTCTTCAAGTCTAACCCTGCAGACCATAACTATTCCTGGGACAGCTTGGCTGAGAAGAGTCACTGTCTTGACCACAGTCAGTTGGCAAGGATCAGGTTTCCAATTGTCTCTTGTCGGGATTGGGAAATGAAGATGCTGACAAACAGAATGAGAATTACTAAAAGAAACTAAGGAAAGGAAGAGAGGAATATGCTAAACATTGCTTTGAAGGATTTCATTCATGTCAGTCTTATATAAAGTTGAGAAATTGATCAATGAAAGCAACCAGCCGTTGTCCATCTACCTCCACATCAAACAAAAACTCACCATTGAATTTGAAGCACTCTATCACCTTGTCGCTCCTACCTCACCTCCCTGCTCTCCTAATTATAAGAATGATAATTGTGGTACTTGTTAAGTGCTTACTATGTGCAAGGGACTGTGCTAAGCATTGGAGTGGATACAAGCAAATTGGGTTGGACACAGTCCCTGAACCATGTGGGTCTCACATGGTTTTTAATTTACAGATGTGGTAAGTGAGGTCGAGAGAAGTGAAGTGACTTGCCCAAAATCACACAGTAGACAAGTGGCAGAGCAGGGATTAGAACCCATGACCTTCTGACTCCTAGGCCTGGGCTCCATCCACTACGCCATGCTGCCTCCTACTAAAACCCAGCCTGCACACTTCGCTATTCTGATGTCGTCCTTTTCACCTTACCTCGATCTCAGCTATCTCACTGCCCACCCCTTGCCCACGTCCTTTCTCTGGTCTGGAACTCCCTCCCTCTTCAAATCCAAAAGACAATTATGGTCTCCCCCTTCAAAGTCTTATTGAAGGCACATCTCCAAGAGGCCTTCCCTGACTAAGCCCTCTTTTCCTCTTCTCCTACTCCCTTCTCCATTTCTTTTATTCATCTCCTCTCCCAACCCCACCTATGTACATATCTGTAATTTACTTATATTAATTCCTGTCTCCCCCTCCAGACTGTGAGCTCATTGTGGGCAGGGAATGTGTTTATTTCTTGTTACATTTTACTGTCCCAAGCATTTAGAACAATTCTCTGAACACATTATGAGCTCAATAAATACAACTGAGTGAATCAATGGAGCATCACATTCAATCTCCACTCCCTTGAATTCTAGTTTCTATCCTCTTCGTCCTGTTGATCCTCCCCATCTCCTCACTTTACTGTAGCCTCATTCCTTTCCTTCTCCCTTTCCACTGTTAGCCTGTCACATAAGTCATGTTCACTCCCATTGCCAGCCACCTTCCTTCCCCAGAATCCCCCATCTCCCTAACGTCTCTTGATTGGGGTTGGGCCTGTTAATAATAATAATAATAATAATACTTATGGTATTTGTGAAGGGCTTATTATGTGCCAAGCATAGCTCTAAGTGCTGGGGTAGATACAAGATAATCAGGTTGAACCACATGGGGCTCACAGTCTTAATCCCCATTTTACAGAAGAGGTAACTGAGACACATAGAAATTTAAATTCGATAGAGAAGCAGCATGGCTTAGTGGAAAGAGCACAGATTTGGGAGTCAGAAGTCATGGGTTCTAATCCCAGCTCTGCCACTTGTCAGCTGTGTGATTTGGGGAAGTCACCTACCTTCTCTGTGAGTTAACAGGTGTTAACTCACCTGTAAATTGGGGATTAAGACTGTGAGCCCCATATGGAACAATCTGATTACCTTGTATCTACCCCAGCGCTTAGAATAGTGCTTGACACATAGTAAGCACTTGGCAAATACCATCATCATCATTATTATTATCATTATTATTATTGTTCAGTGACTTAACCAAGGTCACACAGGAGACACGTGGCAGAGCCAGGATTAGAACCCAAATCCTCTGACTCCAAAGCCTGTGCTTTTTCCACTTGTTGCAAGGCTTCTTCCTCTTTCCCTCTTTGTTTTCTTTCCTTTTCCCTTTCCTCTCCTTTTCCCTTTCCTCTCCTTTTCCTAAAATCCAAGTTCAGCCAGTGCTCAAAATTAAAAATTGGCATTCTGGTTCAGGATCTCCTTTGCTGTCTCTGGTCTCCCTCCAGGTCACTAGTTTAAACGAATGACAGACCACCTAAATTCACTTAAGAATGCCATGGGTGACTGAAGAGATCACTGAAGAATGCAGTCCTGGCAAAAATGGGTAGGAAAAAAAGATTGTTCCTCATTGTGCTATTGTACTTAATATTTGTAGGGAATGGCACTATTTTCTCTTTGATCTCCTTGTCTCTCTTTCCAAGAGAAGTTTTTGTTCAAGGAGATAGCCCCTTTTTAATGGCAGAGTGCTCCGAAGGGCAATCGACTCCAGTCTTTGGCTCGAATGCAGTATTGTCCAACCTGCTATAAAATGCTTCCTTTGCCCTCTTTGCTTTTGTTTTCCCAATTTCAGGGCTCCATAAAGCAGCTTTTTGGGTAGTCCTACTGTCACTCTTTTTTCTCATGAATACCAAAGACCTATATGCATTGTCTGTGTGTGGTCCAGATCTCATAACCGTAGAGGAGGTTGGAGAACACATCTCTACGGAACTTTAGTTTGTTCTGCAGCCTGATACCACATTGGTGTCACAATCGATCAATCAATTACCAGCATTTATTGTACACTTACTGTGTGCAGAACACTTAGGAGAGTACAATATAGCAGAGTTATATTGTTTGACACTCTTCCAAGGGTATGTTGACTTTCTTGATTCTGTTTTCTATTTCCTTGTCTATCAATTGATCAATCAATCACATTTATTAAGTGCTTACTGTGTGAAGAGTACTGCAGTAAGCTCTTGGGAGAATGCAATAAAATTAAATTGGTTGACATAATCCCTATCCAAAAGAGCTAACAGTTTAGAGGGGCAGATAAACATTAAAATAAATTGCAGAGAGGTGACATGGCAGAGTATTAAGGAGGTGAGTAGTAAGGGCTTAAGAAGTACAGATACAAGTACATAGGTGATGCAGAGGAGAGTGTAAAAAGGGAAATTAGGGCTTATTCAGGGAAGGCTTATCATTGCATCATTGGTCACTGACTTGCCTTGAAAGCAGAATTCTGTCACAGCTTTTAGATCTATATTGCCAATAAACATTTTTGATTTTTCATAAGGCTTCCCTGGTGGAGGCAGATATATCACCTTCATTTGTTCAGACTTATTATCAGGCCATAGCACTTGTGAAGCAGTTTACTATCAGTTGATTGCATATCTTTCTGGGTGTGACTCCGAGGTCATAGTCAACAATGTGCAATAATTCTTTGAATGATTTGTTTCCAGGACTCTGGATGTTGGTTGAAGTCTATCTGGATGAAATAGTATCCTAGAGATATGAGAGTATTCTTCCATTTACATCTAGATCTCTTGCTGCATCCTCCAGCACAGATGCCTAGAACAAGGTGAAAAAGTCCAGGTTTACCTGCCATCTCTGCTTTGCTATATTGACACTGGGGAATGATTAAAACAGGTCTACTCCAGCTCTGATCCAGCCAGCCATGTGATGATAAAGTCTCAGAAGTTTGATGAAATTTTCAGGAGAATAAAATTTGCTTAAGTAGTTTCTAAAGACCAGGTTTTCATTGTATCAAATGCTTTAATGAAGGTTATGAAGACATATCTCCGGTATCTGACACACATCAAAGACCATGTTCACTGTGCCTCACTGAGTGCTGAAGACATACTGGGATGCTGGGAGCACCTGGTAAACATAATTTTTTAACAGCTGATCCAGGAGGATTCTGGCTAGTATCTTGATATCAGTGGAGACAATGCATGTTTTTTTATGATTTTTTTCTTTGGTATTAAGTGCCAGGCACTGTACTAAATCTGGGTAGACACAGACTACCAACTAGTCAGACTGGACACAGTCACAGCCTTAATCCCCATTTTACTGATGAGATAATTGAGGCAGAGAGAAGATAAGTGACTTGTACAATGTCACACAGCAGAAAAGTAGTGGATCCAGGAATAGAACCCAGGTACTTCTGACTCCCAGGCTGGTGCTCTATTTATTAAGCCATGCTGCTTTTCATATGAAGAGTTCAGCAGGAAAGCCAGAATGCCCAGGTGATTTTCCATTTTTCATGGCTGTGACCGCTTCAGTGACTTCTCTAATAGTTGGAGTGAGTACCATCTCTTGTGTTTTGCAAAGCATCGACGTTGGTAGCGGAAGACACGTTGAAGAGGATGTTGAATTATTCCTGTCATCTTTTTAGGATTCCTTCCTTTTTTGTGACGAGCTTCTTCACTTTTCAGAAATATTGTGAAGGCCTATAATGTCTGTAGGAAAGTGTAGAATGTTTTGGTTTCATGGTGATCTGCGTAGCCCTGGATCACTTCTGCTTTGGCATCCCGCCTGCTACCATGCATATTTCTTATAGATGAGCATTCTCCTTGCCTTTAAAGCCACTAAAAAGCATTTCTCAACTAAATCCTCACTTCTTCTTCTCATACTCCCTTCTGCATCTCCTTTGAACTTGGATTTGCACCCTTTATTCACCACCACCCCTCAAACCCACAACACTTAGGTAAATATCCATAATTCATTTATTTATATTAATGTCTGGAACTTGTCTATCAACTCTTCTACGTTGTACTCTCCCAAGTGCTTAGTACATTCTGGCCACAGTAAACACTCAATAAATATGATTGATTTAGTAATTTGTTTTGCAAGTTGTGTTGCAGATTTCTGGAAACCTCCCGTTTGTCTGGGTTTTTGGATGCCTCAAGGTGTTGTGGGTACAGTTGATGTTTCTCAGTACTTGTGCCTTTTATTTCTATATGATTTGCCCCAAACCAGTCTTGCTTCCTTCTTCCGGCTGTGCCCTGTGGAATACAGCATCATGAGAATAATGCTCCCTTTCCTTTCCTTCACCCTCATCAGGCTGGTCTCCTGGAGGAGCTTTTGGGAAAAAAAAGCTTTCTGCACATCTTGCAAGGTCTGCATGGGGCAAGTGCATCTGAAGCTAAGGTGACAAATCTCTCCCTCTAACCCATGCATCTCTCTTTCTTCCTATTCCCCTTCTCCCCTCCCCTTTCCTGACTACTCATCTCCTTGAACCTCTGGCTCCTTCACCATGTTTTGTGACAATTCCTCTCTTCTTGGCGAGACTCTGGCCCTGCACCCCTTGCTCTCTCTCCCGTGGTTCTCTCCAGGGCTGAGCATGCCCCTCCATCGGCTGACAAGAACTCACCCAGTCCTGCTCTAGGCGTGACCCTGTCCCCATTGGTACCCCTTTCCCCTACTTTCCCATCCTTCCCTGCAGTAACCTCAGGAGAGATCTCCTCCCTCCTCACAAGTGTCACCCCCTCCACCTGTGCTTCAGACCCCATTTCTGTTCACCTTACAAAAACTATCACCCCTTCCCTCCTCCCCTCCTTAACTTCTATCTTTAACCACTCACTCTCCAATGACTTCTTCCCCTCTGCCTTCAAACATGCTCATGACTCCCCCATCCTAAAAAAACCCTCTCTCAACCCTACTTCCCCTTCCAGTTATCGTCCTATCTCCCTCCTACCCTTCGTTTCCAAATTCCTAGAATGAGTCGTCTACACTCACTGCCTTGAATTCATTAACTCCAACTCTCTCCTGGACGCCCTCCAATTTGGCTTCCATCCCCTCCACTCCACCGAAACTGCCCTCTCAAAGGTCACCCATGACCTCCTTCTTGCCAAATCCAATGGCTTCTACTCTATTCTAATCCTTCTCGATCTCTTAGCTGCCTTTGACACTGTCGACCATCCCCTTCTCCTGCACTTTATCTCACCTTGGCTTCATGAACTCCGTCCTCTCCTGGTTCTCCTCTTATCTTTCTGACCATTCATTCTCAGTATCCTTCGCGGGCTCCTTCTCCCCCTCCCATCGACTAACTGTAGGGGTTACTCAAGAATCAGTTCGTGGCCCTCTTATGTTCTCCATCTATACTCACTCCTTTGGTGAACCCATTCGCTCCCACAGCTTCAACTATCATCTCTACGCAGATGACATCCAAATCTACATCTCCTCCCCTGTTCTCTCCTCCTCCCTCAGGTTCGTATCTCCTCCTGCCTCCAGGACATCTCCACCTGGATGTCTCCCCACCACCTAAAACTCAACATGTCAAAAACTGAGTTCCTTATCTTCCCTCCCAAACTCTGACCTCTCCATTACTTCCCTATCACTGTGGACGGCATGACCATCCTTCCCATCTCACAGGCCCGCAACCTTGGTGTCGTCCTTGACTCAGCTCTCTCATTCACCCTACATATCCAATCCATCACAAATGCCTGCCGGTTTCACCTTTACAATATCGCCAAGATCCGCCCTTTCCTCTCCATTCAAATGGCTATCGTGCTGGTACAAGTTCTCATAATATCCCGACTGGATTATTGTGTCAGCCTTCTCTCCGATCTCCCTTCCTCCTGTCTTTCCCTACTCCAGTCTATTCTTCATTCCGCTGCCCGAATCATCTTCCTACAGAAACGCGAAGCAGCGTGGCTCACTGGAAAGAGCCCGGGCTTGGGAGTCAGAGGTCATGGGTTCGAATCCCGGCTCTGCCACTTGTCAGCTGGGTGACTGTGGACAAGTCACTTAACTTCTCTGTGCCTCAGTTACCTCATTTGCAAAATGGGGATGAAGAGTGTGAGCCTCACGTGGGACAATCTGATTACCCTGTATCTATCCCAGCCCTTAGAACAGTGCTCTGCACATAGTAAGCGTTTAACTAATACCAACATTATTAATATTATTATGTCACTCCCATCCTCAAAATCCTCCAGTAGTTGCCTATCAAACTTAGCACGAAACAAAAACTCCTCACTCCTGGATTCAAAGCTCTCCATCACCTTGCCCCCTCTTACCCCACCTCCTTTCTTTCTACTGCCCACCCTGTACACTCCACTCCTCTGCCGCTCAGCTCCTCATGGTCCCCCGTTCACGCCTATCCCACCGTCGACCCCAGGCCCACACCCTACCGCTGTCCTGGAATGCCCTCCCTCCTCACATCCACCAAACTAACTCTCTTCCCCTCTTCAAAGCCCTACTGAGAGCTCACCTCCTCCAGGAGGCCTTCCCAGACTGAACCCCCCTTTCTCTCTGCTCCCCCTCCCACACTCTGCTCTCCCCTTTCCCCTCCCCTCAGCACTGTGCTCATTTGAATATATAATTTATTATCCTATTTATTTTGTTAATGAGGTGTATATCTCCTTGATTCTATTTATCTTAATGATGTTGTCTTGTTTTTGTTTTGTTCTGTTTTGCTTTGCTGCCTGTCTCCCCCGTTTAGACTGTGAGCCCATCATTGGGCAGGGATTGTCTCTATCTGTTGCCAAATTGTACATTCCAAGCACTTAGTACAGTGTTCTGCACATAGTAAGCACTCAATAAATACTATCGAATGAATGGATGAATGTGTCCAAGCCCAGTCATTTCCTAGGAATCCAAGCACTTTGGCCATACACTCTACTTCCTCTGCAACATGATTCTTGCCCCAAACATCATGATGGTAAAGAGTGAGGGTTAGGGGAGGCTGGAGCTTTAGATCCTAGTGAGACTGTGGTAAGAGGCAGAGTCAGTAGGAGAAGGGCTAAGGAATGAAGAAGAAAGTTCCTGAGATATGAGAGAAGATGAAGGAAAAAGGGGGCTGTAGTGTAGGGGTCAGGTAGGGAGATCAGGGAAGGAGGTAAGGGCTAGGGTAGGGCAAAAGGGGGAGAATGGGGGGAATTCTGTATGCAACAGAAGATTCATTCCCCCATCTCTCCTCTCCCCGCAAGCCCAGCACACACCTGAAGAGTTCCCCTGAGATGATGGAGTGGTTGGTGGATGAAAGATGTTCACCCTGATAAGAACAGATAGACCTATATTTCAGCTGTCTGTGATTGCCCTAGGGGATAAGGCTGTCTTTGTGACTCCTATAGGTCTAAGTCATTGCTCCTACCATTCCAGCCTCCCTGACTGCACTTGTCTCCTTTTGTCTCAGTCTGTCCTTGATCCTTTGCCTCTATCTCCTGGAGCCTGAGGGATCTACACTTCCAAACAGTGAGTCCTACTTCACACCTTATTAGGGACATTCCCATCACCTCTGATTCTACATTGGTGTCTGTTCTGACCAGTAGCCAAAGAAGGTGATGCTCTGCTCTTCCTGACTCCCTGATTCTCTCAGAAAAATATCTCTAAGGTCTACTGATCGAGAGGTTGCATTGCACAGTGGATAGAACACGGTCCAGGGAGTCAGAAGATCATGGGTTCTAATCCCGGCTCTGCCACTTGTCTGCCATGTGGCCTTGGGGAAGTCACTTCACTTTTCTGTGCCTCAGTTACCTCATCTGTAAAATGAGGAGCTCCACGTGGGATAGGGACTATGTCCAACCCAATTTGCTTGTATCCACCCCAGTGCTTAGAGAAGCGCAGAGCACATATTAAGCACTTAAAATACCTTATTAATTTTGATTATCATTACTAACCCTTCCTCCCATAGCCCGAGGGTGTATGTAGAAGCAGTTTGGACTCTTTCCTTTTTTCCCCAGGAAATAAGGACAGTGGGGCCCATTAAAACTTCTTCGAACCGATTTTATAGCATTGCCAGAGTTCATTTGGAAGGATTATGCAAATTAGCATTTAGAACTGTGGTTGAGTCAGTTGGTTCCTTTTGCACACTTACAAACTTGCCAATGAATTGCAAAGGTGATCTTGCAGACCACAAATTATTGCTCCCAAGAACTTTCTGATGGTTTGTTTGCATCATTTGATGCTTAGAGAAGCATTGTGGCTCAGTGGAAAGAGCTTGGGCTTGGGAGTCAGAGGTCATGGGTTCTAATCCCGGTCCCACCACTAGTCAGCTGTGTGACCTTGGGCAAGTCACTTAACTTCTCTGTGCCTCAGTTGCCTCATCTGTCAAATGGGGATTAAAACTGTGAGCCCCACGTGGGACAACCTGATCCCATTGTATCCCCCAGCGCTTAGAACAGTGCTTTGCACATAGTAAGGGCTTATCAAATGCCAACATTATTATTATTATTATTGTTATCATTTAATTAACTAATTTTTTTTCCTAATTACATAATCTGAAACAATGAAAGAGGACCATTTAACTGAAGGCATAAAATTTAGTTTTGAGAGAGTAAGGATTGGGCTTGTGAAACTTCAGAAATCTTACAAATTAGATTTCAGATCCTTCAGTGAGGCACTCTAATGGGACATTGCAATTCAAGCTCTCTGTATTGTGTCCTTCAGGGAGAATTCCTCAGCGAGCCTTCCATCCCAATCTTGAAAGTGGAAGGAAAGGCTTGGAGCCAGAAGGGAAGGAGTAAACAAAGTGGACTAATGGAAAAGACACAGGCCTGGAAGTAAACGGCCTGGGTTCTAAACCCTGCTCCACCACGTGTTAGCTGTGTGACCTTGGGCAAGTCATTTGACTTCTCTTTGTCTCAATTACCTCATCTATACAATGGGGATTACTGTGACTCCCATGTGGGACACAGACTGTGTCCAAACTGATTAACTTGTATCTATCTCAGGTCTTAGTACAGTTCCTGGCACACAGTAAGCACTTAGGAAATACTATTAAAAAATATGTAAAATGTGAATTAAATCCTCCTCTCCCACTTAGAACATGAGCTCCTTGTGAGAAAGGGTCTTTATCCAACATGTTATTTGTATCTACCCACCGCTTAGTTTAGTGCCTGGAAAGTAGCAGGGATTTAATCAGTACCTTTAAAAATTAAATAAATAAAGAAGTGGGGAAGGCTTCATCTTGGAGCAGACATGAATGAGGGAGCAGACAGACTGAACTCTTGATTTAAGGGCTTTGAGCAGAGCTGGAATAACAGCATAAAGGAGGAAGGGAGAACTTCCCAAAAGTAGTCTATGCCTTTCCATTACTTTCCTCCTAACCAACCACTCCTCCACCTTTGTCCTCACTGCAGGAACCAGAAGTCAAAAAGAGGAGTGGACATCTTGGCCAGCCCCAATTTCCTTCCCTCCTACCTCATCTTGCTACTTTCCTATTAAAACCCAGCCATCACACTTCACTCTTCTAATTCTAACCTTTTCCCTGTACCTTGATTTCTTCTATCTAGCTGGAGACCTCTCAATCTCGTCCAACCTCTACCCTGGAATGCCCTCCCTCCCCATATCCAACTTACAATTACTCTCCCCTCCTTAAAAGCCTTACTGAAGGCTCATCTCCTCCAAGAGGCCTTACCTGACTAAGCCCTCTTTTCCTTTTCTTCAACTCCCTTCCACATCAACCTAACTTGCTCCCTTTACTAATCTCCTCTCCCAGCCCCACAGCACTTATGTACATATCTGTAATTTATTGATTTATAGTGTCTGTCTCCCCCCAAGACAGTAAGCTCATTGTGGGCAGGGAACGTGTCTGTAATATTGTACTTTTACAAGTGCTTAGTACAGTGCTCTGCACAAAGTAAGTGTAAATATGATTGACTGACTTACTTCCTTAGTCCTTTTGCCCCTTCCCTCATCCTCCCCAAACTCACACTTTCTGGGGGCTTCTCCAGTTCCTCCTTTAGTATACTCACCCCGTCCTATATCCCAAACTCTTCTTAGCCTAGATTCTGATTCTTTAAATAAACATAGGAATCTTTGCTATGAGCTGTTAATGATAGGGACTGGAAGGGAAGACAAAGGGGCTGGAAGGTAGACGCTGGGGTGCCACAGGGAGAAATAGATACTTTCTACAGAGGGTCACCAGGAGGGAAGCTTGGGAAAACATCTAGGAAGTTCTTGGAGGAGTGAAAAGGGAGATGGGATTTACAAAATTGGTCCCAAATTGAGTAAGATAATTCACCATAATTTGCATCCAATGTGCTCTGACACTAAGTGGTATTTGCAACACTGTTATGGAACCCTTCATTTGGTCCTGCTTTAAGCTTGTGGGGTTGTAGCACAGAACCTCGATAATGCCCAAATCAGAAAGTTTGATGACTTTATCTCAATAAGGAGAGCAAGTAGCTTTCCTGGACTTTATCAGGGATCTGTGTTGGGAACATGAGATTCTTTTTTCCAGAACCGTCTCATTCTTCTGTCACTGTGAATCATGAGGAATGGACTCATGGCTGAGAAGGTGAATCCCAAAACCATATGGCTGTTCATTAACAGTGGAGAATTCTTTTTCATGTTCATTATAACACTCAGCATGATTGACTGCCGTCCATAAAGGAGTACATAGAGGGTGGCCAGAGCAATGACTGTCTTGGCTGCTCTGACCTCTGGCATCACTCTGAGGGAATGACTTGGTCCATGGAGGTGCTGGACTCTCCGGTGGTGTCTGTGCAGGACAAACACCATGTAGCCACTGGCTACACTCATAAGCCCCAGAAAAAATAGGTCCCGGAAGGTGAGCACAACTGCAATTACTAGGGTGGTTACTGCACTCACATGAACTTTTGAGCAATATTTGAGATCCAATATGATTTGCACATTGCTATTGTTCTGGGGGCCTCTAATATCCATGAGAGTTTCAATATCAATTATCATATTGAGGATCCAGGAGAGGACACAGGAGGGAAAGATGCACTTTGGTAATTTAGCTTTGACTCCTGCCCACCAGGAGGTACTGGGACTGATAGTGATGGCTTGGAAGATGCTCAGGAGGCAGGTGGTGCAGATTCCGAGGCTACGGGCCACTCGATAAAGGTACATAAGGAGTTTACATCCAATGTCATCCAGGAAGTTTCTAAGTCCCCAAGTTAACATGGTCTCTGGGATTCCCCTGGTGAGGAGAATTATGGTGTTAGCCAAGGCTAGCTGAGTAAGAATCAAGTCTGAAGAGCTGGACTTGTGGCTGGCAGAAATCATGTGGGTGTAAAACAGAAGGAGGAAAACATTCACTGAGACCCCAATGCTGATCTGTAACAGAATTACCATCCCAAAAGAGATTTCAGTGGCATTCATCTTCATTGTCTTGAATTATCCATTAGAATCTGAAGAAGCCTCCTGCAGAGCACCCTGGGGGTGAGGAGGATGAAGGAAGGAGAAAAAGGAAAGAGCATTTTTCAGTTTTCAATATTTCACATGATTCTAGTTTCAAATCTGTGTGCCCTTTAATCACTCAATGAATCTGCACATAGTATTAATTGAACACCTATATGCACCATATGCAGACCTCTTTAATAATCCTTGGAGGAATACACAAAAAGCAAAAGATACATTCTTTGTCATTAAGGAGGGAGACAGGTAAGTAATAATGATAATAATAATAATTATGACATTTGTTAAGCTCTTACTATGTGCCAAGCACTGTTCTAAGCGCTGGGGTAGATATAAGATAATCAGGTTGGATATAGTCTTGTCCTACTTGGCTCAATCCCCATTTTACAGATGAGGTAACTGAGGCACAGAGAAGTGAAGTGACTTGCTCAGGTTACACAGCAGACAAGTGGTGGAGCCAGAATTAGAACTCATGACCTTCTGACTCCCAGACCCATGCTCTATCCACTATGCCATGCTGCTTCCCATGAAAACTAGAGTACTTTCAAATAGTGAGCATGAGAAAGAACATGAAAATGACAGATGGTAGCAAGAATATGGCAGGATGAAATGGATGAATAAATGGTTTACTATACTGCAGAACTGCTGAGAATGGGTTTAAACTCAAGTGCTTGGGGAGGTTATTTGGTTGACATGACTTTAGGTCGTGGGAATTAATCAGGGGAGGGATTCTGAAAGAGATGAAATTTTAGGGGAGCTTTGCAGGAAGGGAAATCTATGGCCTAGAAGACTTGAAGAAGGAGAGTTCCAAGCAGGGGGAATGGCATGAGTAAGGGGCAGTAAATTGAAGAATCAAGAGCAAGGTACAGTTAGAAGGTGAACTTAGAAAAAGCAAAGAGTGTAACCTGGCGAAGAGCTCTGGTATACGAGATGGGTAAAGCTGGCCATTAGCCTTCAAATCAACTGTACAGAGTTTTTGCTTGAGGTGAGGTTAGCAATTAGAGGATTTTGAAAAGTGGAGAGGTGTGCCAAAAGGTATTTTAAGATAATCCAGACAGCAGCTTGTAAACTTGCTGGGGGAAGGAATGTGTCTGTTAATTGTTTTATTTTACTCTCCTAAACTCTCAATACTATGCCCTGCACACATTAAATGTTCAATCAATATGATTGATTGAATGAATGAATGAATGCAGTGGGGTGAGGCAAAAGTCTGGAGAAAAACAAGAAGACTGGTATGGAAGTCTAATTATAAGGTGGTCAGAGTGATGACTAGATGGAGAGGAAGGGGAAGCTCAGGGAAATGAGGGAAAAACAATTGGATTTAGCAATGGATTGAGTGTGAGTGCGGAAAGATACTAACACTAAGTGCATCCTCTAACATTTGAAGGATGCTCTGATGAAGAAATTAATTGCCTATTAATTGGATCCAGAATCTGATCAGTGATATGTATCATAAAGGCATCCAGGTAAAGGAAAAGTAGTATGTGGGGACTCTTGCATGCTTACTGTATGCAGAGCATTTGAAATTCTCAAATATCAGGTAAAGCTTTGTTGTATGCTGTATGTACATGCTAATAATAATAACAATGGTCTTTGTTTAGTGCTTACTATGTGCCTAGAACTGTACCAAGTACTGGGGTAGATACAAGATAATCAGGTCCCACAAGGGACTCAGAATCGAAGTAGGAGGAAGAAAAGGTATTGAATTCCCATTTTGCAGAAGAGAGAGCTGAAGCACAGAGGAGTTCAGTGAATTGTCCAAGGTCACACAGCAGGTGTGTGCTTTTGACACTGGAATAAATGCAATTGAATGAATAAATATGAACCACCCTTTTTTCCTAGAAATATTATCCAACCTTGGCTTCACTGACTCTGTCCACTCCTGGTTCTCCTATCTCACTGACCATTTAGTCTCAGTCTCCTTCACAGGCTCCTCCTATACATCCCATCTCCTGTGGAGGTGATTCAGGTTCAATTTTGGATCTCCTTCTATTGTCCATCTACACCCAATCCCTTGGATAACTTATTAGAGAAGCAGCGTTGCTCAGTGGAAAGAGCACGGGCTTAGGAGTCAAAGGTCATGGTTTCTAATCATGGCTCCACCACCTGTCAGCTGTGTGATTTTGGGCAAGTCACTTAACTTCTCGGTGCCTTAGTTACCTCATATGCAAGATGGGGATTAAGACTGTGAGCCTCACGAGGGACAACCTGATTATCCTGTATCTACCCCAGTGCTTAGAACAGTGCTTGGCACATAGTAAGCATTTAACAAATACCAACATTATTATTATTATTACTATCTCACATGGCTTTAACTACCACCTCCATGAGGGTAACATCCAAATCTACATCATCGGCCCTGATCTCTCTCCCTATCTGCAGCCTCACATTTCCTCTTTCCTTCAAGACATCTCTATTTGGATATCCACCCATCACCTCAGGCTTAACATGTCCATAACAGAACTCTTTTTCTTCCCACCCAAATGCTGTCCTCCCCCTGACTTTCCCATCACAGCAGATGGTACCACTATCCTTCCTGTGTCACAAGACCATAACCTTGGCATTATCTTTGACTCCTCTTTCTCACTCAACCCACATATTCAATACATTACTAAATCCTGTTGGTCCCACTTTCACTACATCACTAAAATCCACCCTTTCCTCTCCATCCAAACTGCTATCACATTAACATAATCACTCATCCTATCCTCCCTGGATTACTGCATCAGCCTCCTTGCTAACTTCCCAGTCTCCTGACTCTCCCCACACTAGTCCATACTTCACTTAGCTTCCCAGATCATTTTTCTATAAAAATGTTCAGGACATATCATCCCACTCCTCGAAAAAACTCCAGTGGTTGCCCATCCACCTCTGTATCAAACAAAATCTCCTCACCATTGGCTTTAAAGCATTCAATCACCTTTCCCCCTTCAAACTCATCTCACTACTCTCCTTAATTCTTTCATTCATTCAATCAATCATATTTATTGAACTCTTACTGTGTGCAAAGTACTGTACTAAGCACTTGGGAAAATTCAATACAATGATAAACAGTGACCTTCCCTGCCCATAGAGAACTCATAGTTTAGAGGTGGGGAGACAGACATCAATACAATTAAATAAAATTACAGCTATATACATAAGGTCTTTGGGGCTGGGAGGGGGGAAAAGCAAAGAGAGCAAGTCAGGGCAATGTAGAAGGGAGTGGGAGTTTAGGAAAAGTGAGGCTTAGTTTTGGGAAAGCTTCTTGGAGGAGATATGCCTTCAATAAGGCTTTGAATTGGGGGAGAGTGGAAGTTTGTTGGAATAGAAGGGGGAGGGCACTCTAGGCTGGAGGCAAGAGGTGGGCTAGGGATCGGCGGAGAGACAGGTGAAATCAAGGCACAGTGAAAAGGTTAGCACTAAAGGAGTGAAGTGTGCAGGCTGGGATGTAGAAGGAGAGAAGGAAAGTGAGGTAGGAGGAGGCAAGGTGATGAAGTGCTTTGAAGACAATGGAGAGGAGTTTTTGTTTGATAAAGAGGTGGATGGGCAACTACAACCCTACTACAACCCAGCCCGCACACTTCACTCCTCTAATGTTAATCTTCTCACTGTGCATTTGTCTCACCTATCTCGCCTCTGACAACTCACCCACATCTTGCCTCTGGCCTGGAATGCCCTCCCTCTTCAAATCTGACAGACAATTACTCTCCCTCTCTCAAGGCCTTATTGAAGGCATATCTCCTCCAGGAGGCCTTCCCTTAGTAAGCACCCCCCTTTCCTTTTCTCCCACTCCCTTCTGCATCACCCTGACTTGCTCCTTTTGTTCTTCCCCCCTTCCCAGTCCCATAGCACTTATGTACATTTCTTTAATTTATGTATTTGTGTTATAGTTTTTCTCCCACTCTAGGGTCTAATTTTTGTGGCCTGGGAATATATTTATTATTTTATTGTACTCTCCCAAGCGCTTAGTTCAGGGCTCTGCACACAGTAAGTTCTCAATAAACATGATTAAATGATTGAATTCAACGATCAGGAATGTGGCATAGCCTGGATTAGAATCTAGGGCCTCTGACTCCTAGGCCCGTGCTTTTTCCATTGGGCCAAGGTGCTTGTCACTATGCTACCCTGCTACATGCATATCTCAGGTTACAGCCACCCAATAATAATAATAATAACAATGATATTTGATAAACATTTATTATGTGTCAATCACGTTCTAAGCCCTGGGGTAGATAGAAGCTAATCAGGTTGGAGACATTTCCTGTCTCACACGGGACTCATAGTCTTAATGCCCATTTTACAGATGAGGTAATTGAGTCAAAAGAAGTGAAGTGACTTGCCCAAGATCACACAACAGACAAGTGGCAGAGCTGGGATTAGAACCCAGGTCCTTCTGACTTCCAGGCCTGTGGTCTATCCACTAGGCCATGCATCTCCACCTGGATGTCTGCCTGCCACCTAAAACTCAACATGTCCAAGACTGAGCTCCTTATCTTCCCTCCCAAACCTGGTCTTCTTCCTGACTTCCCTTTCACTGTGGACAGCACGACCATCCTTCCCATCTCACAAGCCTGCCACCTTGGTGTTATCCTTGACTCTGCTCCCTCATTCACCCCACACATCCAATCTGTCACCAACATCTGCCGGTCTCACTTTTACAATATCGCCAAGATCCGCCCTTTCCACTCCATCCAAACTGCTACATTGCTGGTACAGCTCTCATAATATCCCGACTGGATTATTGTGTCAGTCTCCTCTCTGATCTCCCATCCTCCTTTCTCTCCCCGCTCCAGTCTATTCTTCATTCCGCTGCCCAGATTATCTTCTTACAGAAACGCTCTGGGCATGTCACTCCCCTCCTCAAAAACCTTCAGTGGTTGCCTATCAACCATCACATGAAACAAAAACTCCTCACTCTTGGCTTCAAAGTTCTCTAACACCTAGCCCTCTCCTACCTCACCTCCCTTCTCTCCTTCTACTGCCCATCCCGTACACTCCACTCCTCTGCCGCTAACCTCCCCATGGTCCCTTGTTCGCGCCTGTCCCACCGTCGACCCCTGGCCCACATCCTACTGCTGACCTGGAATGCCCTCCCTCCTCACATCCACCAAACTAACTCTCTTCCCCTCTTCAAGGCCCAACTGAGAGCTCACCTCCTCCAGGAAGCCTTCCCAGACTGAGCCCTCCCTTTTTCTCTGCTCCTCCAACCCCGCCCCATTCCCCCTACTCTCTCCTTCTGCTCTTTCCCTTCCCCTCCCCACAGCACTTGTGCATATTCGTATATATCATTTATTACTCTATTTTGTTAATGATATGTATATATCTTTGATTCTATTTATCTGGATGACAATTACACCAGACTACTTGTTTTGTTTTGCTGTTTTTTTTTGCCTGTGTCCCCCGTTTAGACTGTGAGCTCATTGTTGGGCAGAGATAGTCTCTATCTGTTGCTGAATTGTACATTCCAAGTACTTAGTACAGTGCTCTGCACATAGTAAGTGTTCAATAAATATGATTGAATGAATGAATGACACATACACATGACACATACAACCATAGTTACAGCTCTTATTGTCTAATACTTCAATAATTCAGTGAATCATTACAAGATGCACTGGATGCACAGATTAACAAATGATTATCACTTCATCATCAGCTAAAATTTTGGGGCTTTAAAATCTCGCAGCAATTTTAAAGAAATACTTGAATTCATAAAAATAATTGAAGAAAACTATCAGAAAGAGTTCGAGGTTTTGAAGACGTGTCCAGAAGGAGGTGGTTTGCTACAAGAAACTTCATTAAGACAAGAAGGTAGTTGTTAAAATAGATTAATGCTTCTCTACAGCCAGAAATTACTACCATAGTCAACAGAACAATTTAGTACTTTTGCAGCCTCTTGCAAGAATTCATAATTATACTACAACTCCTTTTAACCAAGTGATGCTAAACATAGCAGTATAAAGAACATGATGAAGACATTTCATATTAGTTTTTCTGAGGTTTTGGAGTGGATCCCACTTTATTACACATACATCCATGGGTAAATTTACCCATGATACAGCTTTTGAAATACATCCACGTTTTCAAGGAATGTATTCCAGAATGTCTTGGGGTCTGACGCTACTTAGGACTGAGAATTAAAGATAAATGTGGTGGGGTGGCATTGAGTATCTTGGAGGCATGAGCAAGGTGGTGAGTTGGTTTTAAACCAAGATTGGCACCTCCCACATTGGAGTTGGGAGGGTTAACAGGAGATTCTGTAAACAAGCTTTTGGGGCAGGATGATGCACCATTATCTGAGACCAAGGTAAATAAGGCCATCTACAGTGTCATCTTGATTAGACTAATGGACCATCCTATAGAATGTTAAATCCCTCACAATAAGCAGCGTGGCTCAATGGAAAGAGCCCGGGCTTGGGAGTCAGAGGTCATGGGTTCGTATCCCGACTCTGCCCCTTGTCAGCTGTGTGACTGTGGGCAAGTCACTTCACTTCTCTGTGCCTCAGTTCCCTCATCTGTAAAATGGGGGTGAAGACTGTGAGCCTCACGTGGGACAACCTCATTCCCCTGTATCTACCCCAGCGCTTAGAACAGTGCTCTGCACGTAGTAAGTGCTTAACAAATATCAACATTATCATTATTATTATTATTAACTCCAAGAGTCACTGGGCGGGACCATGTGACAAGTCACCTTTCTGTCAATTATCCCCTAATTCAGGGATCTGCAACCTTTTTGTGTTGAAAAGCCAATAGAAATTAAACCATTGTGCACTTGCTGTGTATACAGCCAATCATAAAATGTAAACAAAAGAGAAGGGGGAGAAAGAGAAAAGAAAAAGAAGGGGAAGGTGTCAGCCAGGACTCCAATGACTCTTCCCCTTGTTCCCCACTTGCCAGTTGTATTTGCCCAAATCAAGCGATACAGTTGTCCAACATCAAGCGACACAGTTATGTGGCTAGAGCTGTGTTTATTTTCTGAGTTGTCTGGCAAACTCTTTTCCTCCAGCAGAGAGCCCCATAAGAATGGTGCTGTAGAAAAGCCCCTGTAGATAAACCCCTTTAAGAAACACCCAAAGGCCTCTCTGCAAAAGAAAAAAAACTGCTGTCTCATACATGGTTCAAATGTTATGCCCCATGATTTACCTAGGAACTAGTCAATAGGCCCTGAAATGTTGGTTACTTCTCTCTGCACCGACCTAGTCTACTACACCGGCTTAGTATATGCTTAGTGCTACATATAATCTGCATAACAAGTCTCTACATAAAAATCTTCATCTTTGCCACTGTGCTTGTCTGATCATTATGGTGAGACCACAGTTCAGCTTACAGGTGGACAGTCACACTTACACTTTAGCAGGATTCTAATTCAATTTCCAATTGATGCCAACAAGGCTATCTCGATGTTATCTTCAAGTCTTCCCTGCTCTTTTGCCCAAAAACCACTTGATCTGCTGTTATGTGGGGAAATTGATCCCTCTGGAAATAGGGAAGCTCCCTCTTTGGGAGCATTTTATCATTAACCCTTTCCTTTCCTTTCTCAACAGAAGCTGGGGGCGGGGACGAGAGAAAAAGAGGAAGGAGGGATAAACTTCTTAATTGTAGATACTTCCACAGCACCATCATCCTCCCTGTCCCACAAGCCCATTACCTTGGTATTATCTATGACTCATCTCTCTCATTCAACCTACATATTCAGTGTCACCAAATCCTATCAGTTCTGTTTTCACATCGCTAAAGGTCACTTTTTCCTATGCATCCAAACTGCTTCTATTCTGATCTAAGAACTTTACCTATCCCACCTTAAATAATGCATCAACCTTCCTGATGGCCACACTACCTCTTGCCTCTTCCCACTCCAGTCCATACTTCACTTTGCTGCCCTGATCATTTTTCTAAATAATCATTTAATTCATGTTTCCCATCCCCTTCCACATCAACCAGAGTCTCCTTATCATTGCCTCAAAAGCACTCATACACCTTTCTTCCTCTTAGCCTGCCACGCTGATTTCCTACTAAATCTAAAATGTCATTTCACTCCTTTAATGCCAACGTACTCACTGTACCTTAGTCTCATGTATCCCAACACCAAACCCTCACCCCATATCCTGCCTCTGACTCCACTCCCCTTTCATACATGACAGAACACCACTTTCTCCACCTTCAAAGCCTTATTGAAATCACATCTCCAAGAGGCCATCCCCAACTAAACCCTTGTTTCCCCTACTGCGTCTCCGTTCTATGTCACCTTTGGACTTGGATTTGTGTCCTGTATTCATCCACCCTCAATTCCACAACATTTTTGTACATATCTGTTATTTATTTTAATATATACGGGACATGTCCACTAGCTCGGGTATATTGCACTCTCCTAAGCATTCTGGGATTTTGTGAGCCAGATCTCCCAGAGGCAGGGAGAGAGGGATGCCCTGGACATGTGGGGATTTAGTAAGCCAGGCCTCCAGAAGTGGGGTAAGATGGCTGCCCTGAGCATGAGGGGATTTTGTGAGCTGGATCTCTCGGAGGTGGGGAGAGATGGAAACCCTGGTCACGTGGAGTTCAGTACTTGGACTCTGTCATCTTTGACTCGGTTCTCTCGTTCACCCCACACATCTGATCCGTTACCAAGACCTGCCGTTCTCACCTTTATAATGTCGCCAAGATCTGCCCTTTCCTCTCCACCCAAACGGCTACCTTACTGCTACAGGCTCTCGTAATATCCCGGCTACACTACTGTGTCAGCCTTCTCTCTGATCTCCCTTCCTCTTCTCTAGCCCCGCTCCAGTCTATTCTTCACTCCGCTGCCCGGCTCATCTTCCTGCAGAAACGTTCTGGGCATGTCACTCCCCTTCTTAAAAACCTCCAGTGGTTGCCTATCAACCTCCGCTCAAAACAAAAACTCCTCACTCTAAGGCTTTAAGGCTCTCCATCACCTTGCCCCTTCCTACCTCTCCTCCCTTCTCTCTTTCTACTGCCCACCCCGCACGCTCCGCTCCTCTGCCGCCCACCTCCTCACCGTCCCTCGGTTTCGCCTATCCCACCGTCGACCCCTGGGCCACGTCCTCCCGTGGTCCTGAAATGCCCTCCCACCTCACCTCCAACAATCTAATTCTCTTCCCCTCTTCAAATCCCTACTTAAAGCTCACCTCCTCCAAGAGGCCTTCCCAGAGTGAGCTCCCCCCTTTTTTCGCTCTGCTCCCTCTACCCCCCGATTCACTTCTCCGCAGCTAAACCCTCTTCTCCACCCTTTCCCTCTCCTCCTCCCCCTCTCCCGTCCCACCCCTCAGCACTGTACTCGTCCGCTCAACTGTATATATCTTCATCACCCTATTAATTTTGTTTAATGAGATGTACATCACCCTGATTCTATTTATTTGCCATTGTTCTCATGAGATGTTCTTCCCCTTGACTCTATTTATTGCCATTGTTCTTGTCTGCCTGTCTCCCCCGATTAGACTGTAAGCCCGTCAAAGGGCAGGGGCTGTCTCTATCTGTTGCCGATTTGTACATTCCAAGCGCCTAGTACAGTGCTCTGCACATAGTAAGCGCTTAATAAATACTATTGAATGAATGAATGAATAATTAGTACAGTGCCTGGCACATAGTAAGTGCTTAGAAAATACCACAATTATTATAATTATTATTAATAATAATGTTGGTATTTGTTAAGTGCTTACTATGTGCAGAGCACTGTTCTAAGCACTGGGGGATACAAGGTGATCAGGTTGTCCCAAGTGGGACAATCAATCCCCATTTTACAGATGAGGTAACTGAGGCACAGAGAAGTTAAGTGACTTGCCCAAAGTCACACAGCTGGCAAGTGGAGGAGCCAGGATTCGAACCCATGACCTCTGACTCCCAAGCCCGAGCTCTTTCCACTGAGCCACACTGCACTCAGTCCAGTGCTCCGCACACAGTAAGTACTCAGTAAATACCACTGATTGACCGATTGATTATTCCTGATTAGTTTGGGAAGGGAAGAGCTTGTGCTTCTGAGAGGTAAAGAACCCTGCCTGTTGTCACTGCTTACCCACCCCTTCCTTCTCTGATATTACCACTGCTGCTGCTGCTGCTGCCACTGACCCTGCTTCTAGACCTGGGTGTCCATGGGAGGCAAATGTTTTCCCTATGAAGAGTTCAGTCCCTGGCTTTTCTTGTACTTTTCTTCCATACTTCCCTGCTTGGTATGTAGCTTTTTGCCTCTGACCCAGTGATTGACAAGCCCAGAGCCCAAGAGAAGAAATTCTTCTTCTTCCCTGCCCAATGTAGATTGCCTGCCTTAGTGCTGCTGCTTGCTTTCATTGGTGCTGGCTGGGGGCAGGTTGCAAGGGCAAAGCTGCTGTATAATGAAGATGGAGGGACCCCATCCTTATCTCTAGATTGGGTAAGGATACTTTCTGCCATCAGAAGGCAAGGAGTAGAGCCAACATCTTGACTCCCTTGCAACCCCTTTATGGTTCAAAGGATGGTGGAGAGACAAATTGCTCTTTCCAGAAAGTTTCAACTGAGAAGGTACTAGAGTCACCAACAAAGTGCTGAGTCCACCCATGAAGTGGGCACCTATGCCCAGGAGCCACTCCTATATTAAGAAGAAATTAAAGGTCCAACTAAGCAATATCTGAATTGAGTTGAGGGGACAAGTTGTCCATTCGTTTGAGAAACTTAAGCTTCTCCTCTTCAGAGTAGAAATGACTTTCTGCAGGATAAGCCCCAGAGCAAAACTTAAAGCTCTTTCAGTGGTCTGTGATTGGACCTACCTAAAACCTGCATCATGGGAGGCATGAATGGGAAAACAAAGATCAATGGCTAGTTTACAAGGCCACCATATTGGAGAAAGCTCTCTGAGAATGCAGTGTCCCCCTGCACTATGCCATCTGTGAGGATCTCTGTGATGGGCTGCTGACACATTCTAGTTTGATATAAGGTCCCAGATCTGAGATGCAAAGCAGTTACACCACCTGGGATGTAGGATAAGGAGGTGTGGTCATTTGTGTATATGCTGGGAAAACAGTGGAGGAAGGAATTGTGAAGGTGAGGAGGTGAATGGAAGGATAGAGGATGAAAGGGAAGAGGGAATGCCATATTTTATTTTTGATAAATTCATTCAATAGTATTTATTGAGTGGTTACTATGTGCGGAGCACTGTACTAAGCACTTGGAATGTACAATTTGGCAACAAATAGAGACAATCCCTGCCAACTGACGGATTTACAGTCTAATCAGGGGAGACAGACAGACAAAAACAATAGCAATAAATAAAATCAAGGGGATGTACATCTCATTAACGAAACAGATAGGGTAATAAAAATATATACAAATGAGCGGACAAGTACAGTGCTGAGGGGAGGGGAAGGGAGAGGGGGAGGAGCAGAGGGAAAGGGTGGGAAAAGGGGGCTTAGCTGAGGGGAGGTGAAGTGGGGTGAGAGAAGCAACAGAAGGAAAAAGAGAAGCTCAGTTTGGGAAGGCCTTTTGGAGGAGGTGAGCTTGGCGGAAAGGGAGCGGTCGCTCCTAACTACATAAAGGAAGATTAACCCATCAATTAATAGTATTTACTGAGCTCTTTGTGCAGAGCACTGGACTAAGCACCTAGGAAAATTAAATGCAGTAGAGTTCATTTACTCAATCCCTGCCCACAAGGAACTTAAAATTTAAAGGGGGGTATTTACCTTTGCTGTTCTGCTCCTTCCTGCCTCCGACTCCAACTTGGCCCACAGGGCTCTACTATCTCAGAGCACCTTACTCATCTTAATGGTGGGATCATTTCTGTGACAGTAGTGGCCTGGTGGGTGAACAGGAAAGGGAACTAGAACTGGTTTCTGCCAGGCTATTATTAATGCAGCTGTCTTTCCAAGGGGATATAGACGGAGAAACAGCATGGCGTAGTGATGTGGTACTCAGAGGCCTGTGAATCAGAAGGTCATGTGTTCTAATCCCAGCTCCACCACTTGTCTGCTGTGTGACCTTGGGAAAGTCATTTGACTTCTCTGTGCCTCAGTTACCTCATCTGTAAAATGGAGATTGACACTGTGACTCCCACATGGGATAGGGACTGTGACCAACCCAATTTGCTAGTATCCACACCAATGCTTAGTACAATGCCTGGCACACAGTGCTTTACTAATGCCATTATTATATCTCCCCCCACTCCCCACCAAGACTGTGAGCTCATTGCAGGCAGGGATTGTCACACTTTATTGCTGTATTTTACTTTTCAAAGCACTTAGTACAGTACTTTGCACACAGTAAGCACTTAATAAATATGACTGAATGAATGAAGAAATTTCTGTGCAGGCATAATTCTCAGAACCAGAGCTCCCAGCCCTACATATTACTGCCTGGGTATCATTCCAAGCTTGCAGTGCATTTTGGATAGCAACATTCTGCCTTTAAATATTGTTAAAACTAATTAATTACTGAAACCTTGGCCAGGTAGTGATCTGATCTAATACCAAGGGGCCTCTGGTACCAAGGTACTAGGAATGGTAAAATGGATGAGACCTGAAAGAAGAATTTTATAGGGGGTGATCAGTTACCACAGTCCACCCTGGAGTTCTAGATAGAAACAATAGACTCTCTTCCAAACTACCACTGTTGATCTCAAAATCCCACACACAAATAGTTTATCTTACCCGTCTCTGCTGCTCTTGCTGGTTGGCCAGGCAGTTCACAGGCCAGTCAGATTCTGGAAGAATGAGGCTGAGGTAGCATTTATCAGCTGATTTTTTCACCTCTTCCCTCTGACGGGTTTATTAGAGTGTGTGTGTGTGTGTGTGTGTGAGAGAGAGAGAGAGAGAGAGAGAGAGAGAGAGAGAGAGAGTGCATGATTAAATGAATTAGTATTAATCCACTCTGACACTGCAAATGGAAAATATCCAGTCTCCCTTCCCTGATGGCCAATAACCTGAGACAAGATGTGCCCAGAGCTCTCCTCCAATTATCTGCTGCTTATTGATAGGTTGAAAATACCGTTTAAGACAGCATCCTTGTCACATCCTGCAGGTCCCAGGTTCTGCCATCTCCCACCAACAGTCCAGCTCTACCAGAATCCAAGCCTGGGCCTCTAGTCCTCATCTGACATCCTCTACTCCTTAGGGCTCTGACTGGCAACGGACGTTCCTATTCCAGAGTCCCCTCAGAACACACAGCTTCCCCCAAGCCTTCCCCACCCCGGAATATCTTGTTCAATGTGGGGGGGGGCAAAAATTGAAGTAGGAAGTTGCTCCCTAACACATATTTCCTTCCTCCACCATAGCCACTACACAGGCTGGCAGCTGCTTTGGGGAAGGACAGCTGACTGTGGTAGGGACATACTTCCCATACTCAACATTCCACTCCTCCTGGCTCCAGGCCCTCCTACCTTCAGAATCATATTTGGGAAAGCCATACTTTTGCCAAACAAATAAGCACTTTTGGCAGCTGCCCCGGTGGCTACACCATTAATAAAATCCTGCCTGTTCCCTGGTTGGAGCTGGGTTCTCAGAGTTTTCTGTCCTACCCAGTTACAGTGTTAGAGGGTTGCCATCCCCCATTATGGCGGGAAACTGGGGTCCAGGAAGCAAAGGTCCCTGCATAGCACCTCATAGTGCTTCAGTAGCTAGAACAGAGGAGTTGTCAAAGGTCCAACTCACCAAAATATTTTCTTTCCCTTGCTTGAGGCAATGGTTCCAGAAACCGAGACCTCCCAAAAGATTCTGTATTGAGAATAATTCCATAGAGAGGGATGCAGGAGAATGACAAAGGAGTAACTGTGAGTCCCGGGTAGACAAAGGTAGACTTAAGGGGACTACATTTAGGATACATACTGAATCATCCCCAGTGACTTTTACCCAACCTTTACCCAACCATGTAAACTCCTTGTGGGCAAGGTACATGTCTACCAACTCTGTCATATTGTATTCTCCCAAGTGCTTAGTACAGTGCTCTGCATACCTTAAGGGCTCAAATTATTATATTGGTTGACTGATCTTATGGCTCAGTCCCCAGTTCCACCAGACTGGAAGTTACAGATAGAGGAGGGAGCTTTCTCTCCACTCATCTCCACTCTTCCATTCTTCTCTGGCAAATAATGAGGCATATGGTAAAGGATGGAGCCCTTGGAACTCTCTCCGTCTCTATCACAGACAGACACACACACCCCTCCAGTTTCCTTCCCCAACTGTGTGAGATCAGATTCCCATTACAGAGCCAAATCTCGGCCTAGAGATACTGTCCTGGGGGTGCCCAGTTACCAGAGAGAGAAAGAGAGACAGTGGGGAAATTCATGACCATGAAAAACTACTGGTTTACTATGTTCTTTTTTCCCCCTCCCTATCCTTCCTGATAAGGCCTATTTTAGGATGAAAAATAATGGAGCACCGCCCAGCCTGAGCCTGGGAGACTTCATAGAGGCAGCTCCATTCCAAAATTATATTTCAATCAATAACTCAATAGTATTTATTGAGCACTAAGTACTTGGGAAAGTTCAGTAGAGTTAGCAGGCATAATTCCTGTCCTCAAAGACCTTAAAATCTAATGGAAGAGATAGATACAAAATGACCTAATGGAGGTAAAAGACACTCGCAAGATAGATCTGCAGAAGAGTAAATGTTTAGATCATAGTCCATGTCAGTCACTGTGTACGGAAGTGTTACAGTTGACTTGCTGCTTAAAAATTGTTGGGGGACAATTGGAAGGATATGGCACTGAAAGAAGAAATGTTTGGTGGAGTTGGGATTTAAAAAGTTTTTAAAATTGGGGAGAACTCTTATTTGGTGGAATTGAAAGGAGAACGAGCTCCTGACAGAAGAAAAGGGGAAAGCAAAGGCTGAGGTGGATGGACAGAAGTTTCTGCTTAATTCAGAGAGGAATGGGCAAGCAATGGGAGCATGAAGGAATGCACACAGACATTTCAGAATGGCATTTTAGAAACAATATCAGGTAATCAGGTAATCAAAGAATTAACAACAGCACCAATAATAATGATAATAATCCTCAACTCCCCACTCGCTTCTGCATCACTCTGAATTGTTCCCTTTGCCTTACAGTACTTATGTACATATTTGTAATTTCATTTATCTTCATTCATTCAATCAATCATATTTACTGAGTACTTACTGTGTGTAGAGTATTGTACTAAGCTCTTGGAAAGTACAATACAACAATAAAGAGTGATAATCCCTGCTCAGGATGAGCTCACAGTTTGGGGTTGGGGGGAGACAGACATCAATATAATAGGCATCAATATAAATAGAATTATAGATATATACAAAAGTGCCGTGGGAAAAAGGGAGTGAGTCAGGATGATGCAGAACGGAGTGGGAGGTGAGGAAAAGTGGGGCTTAGTCTAGGAAGACCACTTGGAAAAGTAGGCCTCTGAAGGTGGGTGGGGGAGAGGGAGTGTCTGGCAGATTTGAGGGGGGAGAGCGTTCCAGGCCAGAGGTAAGACGTGATACAGAGGGCTGCGGCAAAGCAGGTGAGATCGAAGCACAGTGAGTAGGTTTGGACCAGAGGAGAAGAGTGAGTGGGCTGGTATACAAAAGGAGAGAAGGGAGATGAGGTAGAAGGGGGCAAGGTGACAGAGAGCTTTAAAACCAATAATAATAAGTTTTTGTTGGAAATGGATGTGGATAGGCAACCACTGAAGATTTTTGAGGAGGGAAGTAACATGCCCTGAATGCTTCTGTAGAAAGATAATCCAGGTAGCGGAGTGAAGTATGGACTGGAGTGGGGAGAGGTAGGAGCTTGGGGGGTCAGAAAGGAGGCTAATGCTGTAATCGAGGCAGGATAGGATAATAATAATAATAATAATAATAATAATGATGTTGGTATTTGTTAAGCGCTTACTATGTGCATAGCACTGTTCTAAGTGCTGGGGTAGACACAGGGGAATCAGGTTGTCTCACGTGCGGCTCACAGTCTTAATCCCTGTTTTACAGATGAGGGAACTGAGGCACAGAGAAGTGAAGTGACTTGCCCACACTCACACAGCTGACAAGTGGCAGAACGGGGATTCAAACCCATGACCTCTGACTCCAAAGCCCGTGCTCTTTCCACTGAGCCATGTTGCATTGCACTAATGTCAGCAGTTTGGATGGAGAGGATAAGGCATTTCTTGGCTATGTTGTGAAGGTGAGACTGACAGGATTTGGTGATGGATGGAAAATGTGGGTTGAATGAGAGAGCAGAGTTAAGGATGACACCAAGGTTACAGGCCTGTGAGATGGGAAGGATGGTTGTGTCATCTATAGTGATGGGAAAGTTTGGGAGAGGACGGGGTTTAGGAGGGAGGTTAAGGAGCTCTGTTTTGGACATGTTGAGTTTGAAGTGGAGGGAGGACATCCAGATACAGATGTCTTGAATGCAGGAGGAGATGTGAGCCTGGAGAGGGGGAGACAGAACAGGGGAAGAGATGTAGATTTGGGTTTCATCCACATAGGTATGGTAGTTGAAGCTGTGAGAGCAAATGAGTTCTCCAAAGGAGTGAGTGTAGATGGAGAATAGAAGGGAACCAAGAATTTAACCTTGAGGGAACCCCACAGTTAGGGGATGGGAGAAGGAAGAGGAGCCCGTGAAGGAGTCTGAAAATTAACATTCAGAGAGATAAGCGGAGAACCAGGAGAGGACAGAGTATGTGAAGTCAAGGTTGAATAACGTGTTGAGGAGAAGGGGATGGTCCACAGTGTCAAAGGTAGGTGATAGGACAAAGATAATTAGGATGGACAAGGAGCCATTGGATTTGGCAAGAAGGAGATCATTGGTGACCTTTGAGAGGGCGGTTTCATTGGAGTGAAGGGGTTGGAAGCCAGATTGGAGGGGTACAGAAGAGAGTTGGAGGACAGGAATTTGAGGCAGCAAATGTAGATGACTCACTCAAGGAGTTTGTAGAGGAAAGATAGGAGGGAGGTGGGGCAAAAACTGGAGGGGGCTGTGGGGTCAAGGGAGGGTTTTTTAGGATGGGGGCTATGTGGACATATTTGAAGGCAGTGGGGAAGAAGCCATTGGAGAATGAGCAGTTGAAGGTAGTAGTTAAGGAGGGAATTCATATCTGTCTTCACAGGGAATGTGTGCTGTTCATTTTTGTATTGTACTCTCCCAAGCTCTTAGTACTGTGTTCTGCCCACACTGACACCCAAGCCTGTCACCCCCGCCAATTGTTCCGGACCTTTAATTCTAGCCTCAGGCCCCCTGTTCCTCCCCCTCCCCCATCCCTAACCCCCAACGATCTGGCCACCTAATTCATCGCGAAAATTAACACAATCAGGTCTAAGATCCCCAAAGTCACCCCTCCCCCTTCTGCCTTCGCCCCGCCCCCAACCCTCTCCCCTACTTTCCGTTCTTTCCCTGCAGTATCCTCAGAGGAGATCTCCTCCCTCCTCGCAAATGCCACCGCCTCCACCTGTGCTTCGGACCCCATTCCCGCTCACCTTATAAAAACCATCGCCCCGTCCCTCCTCCCCTCCTTAACTTCTACCTTTAACCACTCACTCTCCAATGGCTTCTTCCCCTCTGCCTTCAAACATGCCCATGTGTCCCCCATCCTAAAAAAACCCTCTCTCGACCCCACTTCCCCTTCCAGTTATCCCCCTATCTCCCTACTACCCTTCCTTTCCAAGATCCTAGAACGCAGTGTCTACACTCGCTACCTAGAATTCCTTAACTCCCATTCTCTCCTGGACCCCCTCCAATCTGGCTTCCATCCCCTCCACTCTACCGAGACTACGCTTTCAAAGGTCAACCATGACTTCCTTCTTCCCAAATCCAATGGCTCCTACTCTATCTTAATCCTCCTTGACCTGTCAGCTGCCTTTGACACTGTAGACCATCCCCTTCTCCTCCAGACCTTATCTCACCTTGGCTTCACGGACTCTGTCCTCTCCTAGTTCTCCTCTTATCTTTCTGGCTGTTCATTCTCGGTCTTCTTCGCAGGTTCCTCCTCCCCCTCCCATCCTCTACCTGTAGGAGTTCCTCAAGGGTCAGTTCTTGGCCCTCTTCTGTTCTCCATCTACACTCACTCCCTTGGTGAACTCATTTGCTCTCACGACTTGAACTATCATCTCTATGCAGATGACACACAAATTTACATCTCTGCCCCGTCCTCTCCCCTCCCTTCAGGCTCGTGTCTCCTGCTGCCTCCAGGATGTCTCTACCTGAATGTCTGCCCGCCACTTAAAACTCAACATGTCCAAAACTGAGCTCCTTATCTTCCCTCCCAAGCCCTGTCTTCTAACTGACTTCCCTATCACTGTGGATGGTACGACCACCCTTCCCGTCTCTCAAGCCCGCAACCTTAGTGTCATCCTTGACTCAGCTCTCTCATTCACCCCACACATCCAATCCGTCACCAAGACCTGCCGGTCTCACCTTTATAATATCCCCAAGATCCGCCCTTTCCTCTCCACCCAAACGGCTATTTTACTGCTACAGGTCCTCATAATATCCCAGCTGGATTATTTTGTCAGCCTTCTCTCTGATCTCCCTTCCTCCTCTCTCTCCCCGCTCCCATCTATTCTTCATTCCGCTGCCCAGATCATCTTCCTGCAGAAATGCTCTGAGCATGTCACTCCCCTTCTTAAAAACCTCCAGTGGTTGCCTATCAACCTCCGCACAAAACAAAAATTTCTCACTCAAGGCTTCAAGGCTCTCCATCACCTTGCCCCCTCCTACCTCTCCTCCCTTCTCTCTTTCTATTGCCCACCCGGCACGCTCCGCTCCTCTGCCGCCCACCTCCTCACTGTCCCCTGTTCTCGCCTATCTCACCATCGACCCCTGGCCCACGTCCTTCCGCTGTCCAGGAATGCCCTGCCTCCTCACCTCGACCAAACTAACTCTCTTCCCCTCTTCAAAGCCCTACTGAGAATTCACCTTCTCCAAGAGGCCTTCCTAGACTGAGCTTCCCCTTTTCCCTCTGCTCCCTCTCCCCCCCTTCACCTCCCCTCAGCTAAATCCCCTTTCCTCCCCCCTTCCCTCTGCTCCTCCCCCTCTACCTTCCCCTCCCCTCAGCACTGTGCTCGTCCGCTCATTTGTATATATTTTGATTACCTTATTTATTTTGTTAGTGAGATGCACATCCCCTTGATTCTATTTATTGGTATTGTTTTTGTCTGTCTCCCCCGATTAGACTGTAAGCCAGTCATTGGGCAGGGATTGTCGCTATCTGTTCCCAAATTGTACATTCCAAGCACTTAGTACAGTGCTCTGCACATAGTAAGCACTCAATAAATACTATTGAATGAATGAATGAATGAATAGGTACTCAATAAATACGATTGACTGACTGACTGAATGAAGGACTAATAATGATAATAATTATTTTATTTGTTAAGTGCTTACTATGTGCCAAGGACTGTACTAAGTGGTGGAGTAGGTACAAAATTATCAGGTAATAGGACTCACAGTCCAGGCAAGAGGGAGAGCAGGTGAGGAAAATGAGGCTCAGAGAAGTTAAGTGACTTGCCCAAGATCACACAACAGGCAAGCGACAGAATCAAGATTAGAACCCATGTCCTCTGGAAAGGGGAGAGATGGAGTGCAAGACAGGGAGGACTGGAGAAATGGTGAAACCTAGCAAGACACAGAGCATTCACCATTTGGGAGAGGGGAAGCTATAAAATAGAATCACCAAATCACAGGGGCCTCTTGGAAACCTGGAAAGTAAAATATCCTAAATAAAGAATTGGAAGACCATGATCACCTATGGGGATCAAAACAAGTATTTGAATTGGCATTAATCTAATTTAAGTTACAGAAACCAAGATAAGCCTCTGATTAATCTATCTCCCATCTCATAAATTATTGGAATCATCTGGTTAATTGTAAGCAAGTCCACTGAGGCAGAGAGGCAAAATACCTAATCAACCTCCTGTTTCCTTTAGTTCTCATTGGGAATAAGGAACAAAAAACCTATAGGGTGATCAAACTATAGTTTTTGATGGAAAAAATGGAAATGCTGAATCTATACTTTTTGAAGAAAAAATGGAAATTTGGTTCTTATTACAAAATACTTGTTTGAAGAAAGGAAACTCTTGCAGATAAATGTTTCACTGTTTTACTGTAGTATCACAGTCTTCACTATTTGGGAAAGTTACATGTCTCAAATAGTTAAGTATGGGAATACAAAATGGAGAGGATAATTTGCAACAATCCTGGCAGGCTATGGTCATTTACGATATCAGGATTCTTAGGTTTAGTTGGGCAAAGTGATGAAGTTGAACTACATAGACAAATTTGTTCCAAACCTTCAACCTTAAGCCCGGACCAGGTAAAGATGATGGATTGAATTAAGTCAAACCTGCCTTCACATCACTGATATGAAGCTAATGTGGTTGATGCATGAAGAAGCTATTTACGAATCCTTGTCTGTGTAATTTTGGGTACAGTGGAAATTTCATATTAGAAACAAGAATGACAACAATGACAACAATAACAACAACATAAACTTTTTCAGGGACGAGTGCTATGCATTTTGGGTAGATGGATTTATGCAAAAATAGAACAAATCATCAGTATGGCAGAGGATGTCCCAGGTAGGTTGAAGGTATAGGGATTCAGATGCAGCAGGAATGTGGAAAAATCAGTTTATCTTGCCATCAGTAAAGAAGTGAAAAAGTGAGCAGAGGAAGACTAGAAGAGAGGCTTCTAAGGAGATATTAGGAGATTGAATTGGGGGAAAGAGGAAAATCTGGACATTGCAGAAAGGAAAAGAAGATTGAACAAGAACTTGATATTAATTGGATGGAAAATGATATCTTTCTACAGTTAGTGTTTTTGTAGCCAAGAGGGTTTAATGTTTTGGTCCAAATGGTCCTTAATAAGTGTTTTAAGATATGTGTAGTTTTAAGTGATTCCAGTAAGCATAAATTGAAAATAACCTTCCACAAAGAGGGATTAATATTCCGATCAGTGATTCAGGAAGTTGACAGGGAAGAAGGAGGTACCCAAGAAGCAACGTAAGTCCAATGTGGTTTCTGGGTAAATTTGATTTTTTTGGAATCCTCCAGTTAAAATATTGGTTAAGGATCTACTCCTCTTGTCTCCTTCCTCTGATTGGTTCCCCCATGCAGAATCAGATCAGTGGACCAATCTTCCTCCTATATGCTTGTTACATCCAAGCAGAATCTGATTGGTGGGAAAATCTGCCTGTTGAATCCCCTGATCCAGTAATGCAATCCCATCGGGTTTAGTAGTGAAGAAGATATGGTGTAGGGGAGCCCCCAGCACCCCCTTCTCTTCTCTCCACAATCACAGAGTGTACCCTATCACCTTCAGCCAAGCTGCCCCCATCATATACACATACCAGGACCTTATTTCCAGTCTTTTTTATATTATATCTGGCACCTATTGTAACTTGCTTCTCATAGCAGCAGCATGAATATGAGCCGAGTCACATTCACTCAGGATCCAAGCTTCCAGGGGATAAGTAGATGATCTCCAGGGAGGTGAGGGGAAAGAGTCTAGACCCTGTTCCCACTGGGGATTTGGTGGAGGGGGGAGTAGAATAGCCTTCCTGGGATCATTTCCCCATTTCCCTGAAAATCTCTACTAGTTGCCCGTGTGGTTCTTCCCTTACTGGGGCAGGGTGGGGGAGGTGAGCAGCCTTCCTAGGTTTCTAGCTCCAGGAAATTTAGGGATAAATTAGGGTGAGGCAAGAGTTGGGGAAGTGGCCCTGCAGTGAAGGGAGCAGGACTTCTTTCCACAAAAAAATGGGAATAAATGGGTATTCTCCAAGGAATTGAGCCTAGTGGAGGAGGGAGGAGGGCACGACCTGTTGTAGAAGGAGCAGGACCTTCTGCTGCACCTCTTCTTCTTGCCCTGCCCCTCTTTACTAAGAATGATGAAAGCGAACCTCAGTAGTGTAGAGAAAGGGAATAATTGCTTTGTACAGCTGCCTCTAAAATCATCAGCTATGGGGATATCACCACGAATGAGCACACGTCCATAAATTCGGATTAGGTTTTTGGTATTGTTGCTGGGTCATCAATCCTCACCTGTAGCCAGTCAGTGGTTGCTACCATCAGAATGCACTTCTTCTGGTGGGGTGAACCTGGACTTGTCATCTTGTGTTCGCTGCTACCTCATGACAGGGGTTCAGGGCTTGACTGCAAGGTGGAGGTGAGGCAGCCGGGTCACAACTCTACCTGACCCCAGGGTGCAGAAGCCTGGTATCTGCCTCTAAGGAGATGAGTGCCTGGCTGGATCAACATCCAATCCCAGAATGTAGAGGGTCAGAGTTCCGCTCCCTGTGGCCACAAGAGTTCAAGATGGTGGCGATGGTAGCAGGGCTGTGAGAGGCAGCAGCAACAGCGCCAGAAATCCAACATGGAGCAACTCCTCCAGATCCACGCCAAAAGGGGAAGGGTCGCTGATCCCATCCATTCCCTCTCCCTGCCTGCAGGGGTCTAGGGCCCTGACAAGAGGAAGGTAGGTTGAGCCCTCTGGCCCCTCCCCCCCACACGGGAGGCCTACGTTTTTGCCTGAGGGAAAGGCCGCTGAGCATCCCGGTGACCACTCGGCAAACCAGGAGCCAAAAAACTGAATCAAGGGGAAGGTCTCCACCACCCCCTTACCGGTGACTTAGGAACTATCCAAGGAAGGGACCCCCGAGCCCCTCACACGGGAGCTAAAATCGAGTCAGAGAGAAGGGCCGCTGACCACTCTAGTACCCGCTCAGCAAGATGGGGGGCAAAAGATTATTCAATAGTATTTATTTCATTCATTCAATAGTATTTATTTAGCGCTTACTATGTGCAGAGCACTGTACTAAGCTCTTGGAATGTACAAATCGGTAACAGATAGAGACAGTTCCTGCCCTTTGATGGGCTTACAGTCTAATCGGGGGAGAGAGACAGAAAAGAACAATGGCAATAAATAGAATCAAGGGGAAGAACATCTCATTTAAGATTATAAGATTATAGCAAAGGGAAGGTCTCCGTCACCCCCTGCCGGAGGGGAGCCTAGTCTAGACGTCCCCGAGGACGGAAGGCAGGGAGCCACGCCGAGTCCTCTGGACCCTCCTCTCCCCTCCCCTCACACAGGAGGCCTAAGATGGAGCCAGAGAGAAGGGCTGCAACCACCCAGCATCTACCCGCCAAGCCACAGGACAAAAAACTGAAACAGAGGGAGGGTCTCTACCCGCCCCCCCCCCATCCGCGGGGGGCCTGGAATCACTGCCTTGGAGAGTAGGGACGCTGAGCCCCCTGGAAAAAAATGAGGCAAGGACCCAGACATCTCCAACCCAATGAAGCAGGACAGCGACACACTAAGGAGTTAGCTTGTCAACAGCCACCCAAGAATGACTAAGGAGTTGATAGAGCTACTGTCCCATTCACTCTGGCAGACGCTTAAATGACTCGCTAATGGCAGCTCAAAACTTGTGGATTCCCCCCAGCCGGGAATTACTGAGTGATCCCCTTCTAGAGTAATCTGCCACAGCCCATAGGATCTACAGATCACCTACTGCAGCTCAGGACTTTTTTTCTCTTACGCCCTAACCCCACAGTGTGCCTTCACTCCCCTCCCTCTGGTCTCCCCTCTCCTCCCCCCTAAGCCCAACACCCCTCTTTATCTCCCTCCTCACAGGCCGGCCCCCCTTAGTGCCCTCCCATCCAACCCCTCCCCACCTCACTCCCCTGCCTCATCCCTCTCATTCTATCCCAGCGCTGCCCTTCATCCCCCTCTCCATGCCATGGCCCCCGCCAGCTCATCCCCACTCCATCAAGGGAAAGCTTCCTTTCATCACTGACCTGTTCATATTCCAGTCACTACTGCTCCTCGCCATCACTGAAACCTGACTTTCTCCAGACCACACGATCTCCCCTGCTGCTCTGTTCGGGGGTGGGTGCGGAAGGGCTCATCTTCTACCACTGCCCAAGACTTAGTGGCAGAGGAGCCGTGTCGACTTCCTTCTCACGCCCCAGTGCCGCTTTCATACCACTGCACCTCCCCCATCCCTTTCTTTCCCTTACTTAGAAGCCCATATCATCTGCCTCTACCGGCCACTCCAGATTCTAGTAACGATCATCTACGTTCCCCAGGTCCCACCTCCAACTTCTTTAACCATTTTGACCCCTTTCTCACTTTCTTTCTCTCTTTCTCCTTGCCTACATTGATCCTTGGGAACTTCAGTATCCACATAGATGTTCCTAAGGACCCTTCCACTGTGCGCCTTCGATCACTCTTCAACCCCACTAACCTCTCGCTCCAACCCACCTCACTCACTCACCAATTTAGACACACGTTCAATCTCATCACCTCTAGCCACTGCACAATCTCTATCCTCACCAACTCTGAAATTCCTTTATCTGTCCACAACCTCCTTACCTGCCTTCTTTCACACACAGGTCTTTCTCATAAATCTGTACTGTTCCTCAGCAGAGACCACCGATCTTTTCAACCCTCCGAATTTTTTCAACTTATCATGCCTCCCTCCAGTTATCCCCCCAGCTCCCTCATACTATTCCTCTCCAAACTCCTTGAGCGAGCTGTTGACATATCCCAACAACCTTCTCTTCATGACCAAATTGATGCTCTCAACACCACCCTCTCTATTGAACTCAATTCACTCGCTCCCCTATCCCTTCATCGATCTCGTATCAGTAACCCACAGCCCTGGATCACCTCTACAGTTTGTGTACTTCGCTCCTGTTCATGAGCCGTAGAGACTTGCTGGCGCAAATCTAGATATCAGGCTGACTTGGTCCACTTCAAATTTATCCTTGTCTTTAATTTAACTCTGCCCTCTCCTCTGCCTGCCAAAATTATTTTTCCATCCTTATTGATACCCATGCCCAACGTCCTCACCAGTTGTTCCACACATTGAACTCCTTCCTTAAACTCCTTGCCACCCAACCTCCTTCCTCCTTTGTCCCCAGTGACCTGGCCACTTACTTCATCAATGAGATTGACACTATCAGGTGAATTGTCCCAAAATTCTCCCCTGCTCCTCTCCAGTCCCTCCCCTCTCCTGCACCGTCTTCAACTCTCCCATCTTTCCCAGGAATATCTCTAGAGGAAATCTCCAGCCTTCTCTCAAAATCGACCCTTCCACCAGAGCAGCCTGCCCCATTCCTTTGCATCTCAACAAAACACTTACACCCTCTACACCCTCCTTGCCATCTTCAACTGCTTGCTCACCAATGGTTTCATCCCCATATCTCCCCCATCCTAAAAAAATCCTCCTTTGACCCCATGGCTCCTTCCAGTTATCGCCCCAGCTCCCTCATACTATTCCTCTCCAAACTCCTTGAGCGAGCTGTTGACACCCACTGCCTCAAATTCTTTTACTTCCTTTGTCTCCTTGACTCCCTCCAATCTGACTTCCATCCACTTCACTCAACATTCATTCATTCACTCAACATTCATACAAAAGCCCTGTACTAAGCGCTTGAAATGTACAATTCGGCAACAGAGACAATCCCTGCCCATTGACGGGCTTACAGTCTAATCGGGGGAGACAGACAGACAAAAACAAGATAACTTAATCACCATAAATAGAATCAAGGGGATGTACACCTCATTAACAAAATCATGGGGTAATAAAAATATATACAAATGAGCACAGTGCGGAGGGGAGGGGAAGGGAGAGGGGGAGGAGCAGAGGGAAAGGGGGGAAAGGGGGCTTAGCTGAGGGGAGGTGAAGGGGGGGCAGAGAGGGAGCAGAGGGAGCAGAGGGAAAAGGGGAAGCTCAGTCTGGGAAGGCCTCTTCGAGTAGGTGAGCTCTCAGTAGGGCTTTGAAGAGGGGAAGAGAGTTAGTTTGGCGGAGGTGAGGAGGGAGGGCATTCCAGGACAGCGGGAGGACGTGGGCCAGGGGTCGACGGCGGGATAGGTGAGAACGGGGGACGGTGAGGAGGTGAGCGGCAGAGAAGCAGAGCTTGTGGGGTGGGTAGTAGAAAGAGAGAAGGGAGGAGAGGTAGGAGGGGGCAAGGTGATGGAGACCCTTGAAGCCTAGAGTGAGGAGTTTTTGTTTCGTGCGGAGGTTGATAGGCAACCACTGGAGGTTTTTAAGGAGGGGAGTGACATGCCCAAAGTGTTTCTGCAGGAAGATGATCCGGGCAGCAGAATGAAGAATAGACTGGAGCGGGGAGAGTGAGGAGGAAGGGAGATCAGAGAGAAGGCTGACAAATAATTCAACCAGAATATTATGAGAGCCTGTACAAGTAAGATAGCCATTTGGTTGGAGAGGAAAGGGCGGATCTTGGCGATATTATAAAGGTGAGACCGGCAGGCCTTGGTGACGGATTGGATGTGTGGGGTGAATGAGAGAGGAGTCAAGTATAAACCCGAGGTTATGGGCCTGTGAGACAGTAAGAATGGTGGTGTGATCAACAGTGATGATGGGAAATTTGGGTAGGACAGGGTTTGAGTGGGCAGATAAGAGGTTCTGTTTTAAACATATTAAGCTTGAGTTGACGGGAGGACATCCAAGTAGACATGTCTTGAAGGTAGGAGGAAATGCTAGACTTATGTGAGGAGAGAGCAGAGCTGGGGTTGTACATTTGGGTGTCATCTGCATAGAGGTAGTAGTTGAAGCCATGGGAGCTCATGATGAGCTCTCCAGGTGATTGGGTGTACTTGGGGCATCAAGGCACAGAACTGAACCTTGAGGGACACCCACAGTTAGAGGGTGGGAGGCAGAGGAGGAGCCCGTGAAAGAAAATGAGAATGAGTGGCTAGGGAGATAGGAGGAGAACCAGGAGAGAACAGTGTCAGTGAAGTCAAGGCTGGATAAGGTGTCAGGATAGAGGGCATGTTGAGGTTTAGGTGGCAGACGGACATCCAGGTAGAGATGTCCTGAAGGCAGGAGGAGATACGAGCCAGGAGGGAGGGAGAGAGAACAGGGGAGGAGATATAGATTTGGGTGTCATCTTCGTAGAGATGATAGTTAAAGCCATGGGAGCGAATGAGTTCACCAAGAGCATGAGTGTAGATGGAGAACAGAACTGACCCTTGAGGAACCCCTATAATTAGGGGATAGGAAGGGGAGGAGGGGACAGCGAAGGAGACCAAGAATGAACAGTCAGAGAGATGAGAGGAGAACCAGAAGAGGACAGAGTCTGTGAAGCCAATGTTGAATAATGTGTTGAGGAGAAGGGGATGGTCGACAGTGCCAATGGCAGCTGAAAGGTCGAGGAGGATTAGGATAGAGTAGGAGCTATTGGATTTGGCAAAAAGGAGGTAATTGGTGACCTTTGAAGGGGCAGTTTCGGTGGAGTGGAGGGGTCAGAAGCCGAATTGAAGGGGGTCCAGGAGAGAGTTGGAGTTGAGGAATTCAAGGCAGCGAGTGTAGATGACTCATTCTAGGAGTTTGGAAAGGAAGGGTAGGAGGGAGATGAGGAGCTAACTGGAGGGACAGTGGGGTTATGGTAGGGTTTTTTTTTCAGATGGGTTAGACATGGGCATGTTTGAAGGCAGAGAGGAAGAAGCCATTGGAGAGTGAGCGGTTGAAGATGGAAGTTAAGGTGGGAGGGAGGGAAAGGGTAAGTGTTTTTATAAGATGAGAGGGAATGGGTTCCGACGCACAGGGGGAGAGGGTGGCACTTGCGAGAAGAGAGATCTCCTCTGAAGATACTTCTGGGAAGGATGGGAAAGTAGAGGAGAGGGTTGATAGCGGGGGCGATGGAGAAGGGGGAGCGGTGACTTTGGGGAGCTCAGTCCAGATGGAATTAATTTTCCGAGTGAAGTAGGTGGCCAGATCTTTGGGGGTGAGGGATGGAGGAGGGGGAGGAAGGAGCCTGCGGAGGGAGTTGAATGTCCAGAACAGTTGACGTGGTGATGGGCTATGGGTGTCAATGAGGGAAGAATAGTTAGGCCTGGCAGAGGAGAGGACAGAGTTAAGGCAGGAAAGGATAAATTAAGGTGAACAGGTTTGGCTTGATGCTTAGACTTTTGCCAGCAGCATTCAGCAGGTCGAGCATAAGAGAGAAGGAATCAGACAATGGTAGTATCCAGGGCTGTGGGTTAGTAGTGTGAGGGTGACGAAGGAATAGGGGAGCGAGTGAGTTGAGTTGAGTTGAGTAGAGAGGGTGGAGTTGAGAACATCACTTTGGTCATCAAGAGTGGGTAGAGTGGGTAGGGAGGCAAGGTGGGTTATGATGTGCTGAGAGATGGATGGGGTCGAGTGAGCAGCGGTCTCTGTGGGGGAGTAATGCAGATTTACCGGCGGGGCGGGGGGGGGAGTGTGAGAGAGGAGGAAGGTTTCTCACCTTATGGAAGGTTATGGTCAGAGAGAGGGATTTCAGAGTTGGTGAGGGTGGAGATAGTGCAGCGGTTAGAGATGATGAGATCGAGGGTATGACCACGTGGTCGAGGTAGAGTGGAGCAGGAGGTTGACGGAGTTGAGGAGTGATAGAAGGCGGGAGACAGTGGAATCTCCATGTGGATGTCGAAGTCTCTTAGGATCAGAGTGGGCATGGAAAAAGAGAGAAGGAAGGTGAGAAAGTCGTCAAAATGGTTAAAGAAGTTGGAGGTGGGACCAGGAGGGTGATAGATGACGGCTACAAGTATCGGGAGGGGGTGGTAGAGGCGGATGATATGGGCTTCAAAGGAGGGGAAGGAAAGGGAAGGGGGAAGAGGGATGGTGCAAAAGCGTCATTGGGGTGTGAGAAGGAAGTCGACATCTCCTCCTTTCCCAGTGAGACTGGGGGAGTGGGAGAAGAAGAGGCCTCTGCTGGAGAGAGCAGCAGAAGAGGCCGTGTCATCCTGGGTGAACCATGTCTCAGTGATGGAGAGGAGGAGGAGAGAGCGGGAAAGGAACAGGTCAAGGCTAAAGGGGAGCTTACCTATAATGGAGCAGGGGTACCATAGACCACATTTGGCAGCAGCTGGGGAGGGAGGGGGGAGAAGGGGAAAGGTGCGGGGGGTGGGAAGCGTTTGGATGGGAATGAGTTGATGGGGGCCAGGGCACGGGGAGGGACCATGAGAGGTTGTGCTAAAACAGGACATGGATGGGACTGGGGCAGGGGGGAGGGGAGGGAAGGAGGTGGATGGGAGGGGTTTGGCGGGGCTCTGCGCAGGGGGAAGGGGACGAGGTTTGGCGCTGGTATAGAGGGATTCTAGAGAAGGGGTGGGGAGGAGGGATGGGGGCGGAGCAAGGGGAGGGGAAAGGCTGGGTAGGAGAGGGGTAGGGGATGGTGAGGACTGGAACGGGCAGATGGGAGCAGGGGAATTGAAAGATCATGGAGAGATCAGTGAGGTAAACGCCTGTACTAAGAGCAGTTACCATTTAATTCGCAATAGCGAGTTGCCCAGAGTAGAAGGTTGAATTGTCCATGCATCATTCAAATCAATTGTCCACGGGTCATTCAAATCAAAAAGCCATTAGCAAAAAGGCAAGGAGAGTCCAGGGGCTCTTGGCTCAATTGTCTCTGAGGCGGTGGATGAGGGAGTCCTCTGGATGGCAGTTTTGGAGAAGGATGAAATTGTTATGGGGACATGGGAGGGGAAACGCCTGGGAAGAGCAGTAAATAACCAAATAACATGGTGGGATGAGTAGGTGAGAATCCAGGTAGTTGCTAAAAGTAGCACAGTGAGAACAAGGCCATTGTTACCCGGGGAGGGGGGTGGGAAGAGTCAGTCATATCCGGTCCTAACCCGGGGTAGGAGGGAGTGGGGGCTCCCTAGATGGTCGTTTGGCGGGGGGGAGGGGGGGAGCTGGGGAACACAATACCCTACGGTCCTAGTTGGTGACCTGGATGGACTAGAGGTTGCTTCGAGGGGCGATTCTAGTGATTGCGGGAGGGATCCCAGCCCAGGGGAGCTGGATGGTCAGCAGAGAATTTGGTTCTTGAGGATCATCTGAGGGGTAGACGAGCTTCTGACTGGCAGCGGACTCTTGGGGGGAGGGCGAGGCGGGCCTTGGTGTCCTCGGGCGGGGATACAGGGGTCCAGGAGAAGGACTACCTTGAGCCCGGACGCGGGTCATTGGGACCAACCGCGGGCTTCTCAGGAAGGGAGATCTTGGCATCCTCGTGATGGCGTCTGGAGGGGAAAGACTCTTCCGAGGCCAGGAGGACTCAGGGTCCGATGGCGGGCTCCTCAGGAAAGGAGATCTCACCATCTAGTGGGGGAGATAGGCATTAAAATAAATTACAGAGAGGAAGTAATGCAACATAAAAATATGTTCCTACCACATTGGCAGAAGAGATTATTTCTGCATTGAAGGAGACAGAATGGTAACTAAGCTACCCAAAAAGAGTTACAGCTAGAAGTATAGAACCATCCGAAGACATCCCTGGGAGTCAAGGGTAACCATGTTCTTTTCCTCACTTGAAGTGACAGGCATGGGGACAGGGGAGTCTAGTTCATTTGATATTTTGAGGGGGTGAGTAAGTGAGAGTCTCTGATTTGGGTTGGTTCTGTTGTTCTCTTCCTACTGTGTGTTCCCCATCTCCTCTTAGCGGTTAAAGCTTCATACCTTTCAAGGTCCATCCCAAGAATTGTACAGCTGGGCTGGGAGGGGGAGTTATTGAGTGAGATCCAAGGTTGTCATTCTGACCCAGAAAGTCCAAAAGCTACGGAAGTGGTCGAAGAATGATCCAGTCTCTGTCCATAATTGGAACTCACTGTCACCTGTCCCTTTGTAGGGAATGTAATATTGCCCTGAGATCATACCATAGGTTTTCTTCTCTTCCCCCATCCCCCTGAGTTTTACGAAGGAAATCCCAAATTCCTCTGACCCTTTCCCTCTTCCTTGTCCTTGATTAGACCCCTTGCTCTGTGTGCAGTGAGGGCTATGATCCAAGATTCATTAAGGAAAACATCTCGGGAAGGAAAAGCTTCCTGCTACTACGACTGTGTCCCCTGTTCCAGAGGAGAGATCACCAGTCAGACAAGTAGGTGTCTGCAGAGATGGTTATTCCTGGTGAAAGAGCATTGATCTGAGCAAAGCTTTCAGGGAGGGCTTTCTGGGAGGGCTTTCTGAGAACAAGAAAGCAATTGGGATCAGGAATTGACACTATAAGATGACTAGAGCATGGGGGAATTCCACATCCACTATGCAAATGAATACTCAGCCCCCTATCACTTTCTCTCCCCTGTTGCACTTTCATCTTTGAACTCTGTGCTTTCTCCTTACCAGTATTTAGTATTTCATTCATTGATTCATTCATCCGATCGTATTTATAATAATAATGTTGGTATTTGTTAAGCGCTTACTATGTGCCGAGCACTGTTCTAAGTGCTGCGGTAGACACAGGGGAATCAGGTTGTCCCACGTGGGGCTCACAGTCTTAATCCCCCTTTTACAGATGAGGGAACTGAGGCACCGAGAAGTGAAGTGACTTGCCCAAAGTCACACAGCTGACAAGTGGCTGATCCGGGGTTTGAACCCATGACCTCTGACTCCAAAGCCCGTGCTCTTTTCCACTGAGCCACACTGCTTCAGAGTGCTTACATCTCGAGGCCAGATCATGTAAACAGGAAGACAATTTGAAAGGAAAAAAGGGCTCCACAGTTCAAGAGAAACTCTAGCACTTTTTTTGTCCCTGAGAAAGGAGGGAGAACAAATTCATTAATTCATTAATTCATTCAATCGTATTAATTGAACACTTACTATGTGCTAATTCACTGAACCCTGTTCTAAGAGCTTGGGAGAGTACAATATAACCATAAACAGACACTTTCTCTGTCCATTTCTTTTAGTGTCTCTCTCCCCTGCCTGATTGGAAATTGCTTGAGGGAAGGGATCATGTCTAGTGATTCAATTATACTTTCCCAAGAGCTTAGTAGAGTGTGTGGCATAGAGTGAGCATTTAATGAATGACATTGTTTGATTGACTGACTGATTGATTGCTAAATGGAGTGGTGGCTGATCAGAAGCTTTCAACCATGCCACCTGTAGCAGCCACTCTGTCCATCCAGCCTGGGATTCATTCTCTGACAGAGACACCAGGATTCTTGGAGGTTGTGTGTGTGTTAGTTGCCCTCCTGGACACCCATGGTCCTTTTTTCCTCTTTGTCATGTCGGTGTTGGATTGTGAGACAATATTTCTGGCTCTATCTAGTCCATTCTTTGCTATTTGGGAGACTTCGATCATGTCCCTTTTCAGCCTTTGACTCCCATACTAAGAAGAGCCCATCATTCAGATTATCCTTTTAAAGAAGCTCCTCCCTCCACGTGATCATCCTTGCTGCCCCTCCCTGTTTTCCTTTCCAACTCTATTATGAACTCTGCACATTCAGCAACCAGAACTACCCACCTTACCTAGGTGTGATGTGAAATCCCATTTAGTCCTTCCAGATATAGATCAGTGTATAAAGTCCCCTGAACATCAGTGTCCAAATTATCAAAGAGATCAGTGTAACCCAAGAATTGTGCCCTTCCTGGCCTATGATGAACTTTTGGGAATGGCTCTGGTAATCATAGCCCTTGGTTTGTCACTCCTCACTGCTATGGTTTTGGGGATATTTATTCACCAACGGAACACACCCATAGTGAAAACTAGTAACCACAATCTCAGTTATACCCTCCTTTCGGCCCTGATGTTGTTCTTCCTGTATTTCCTGACCTTCTTTGGCTGTCCTGGCCTGATGATCTGTGTCTTGTAACACATAACCTTGGAAGTCATCTCTGCGGCTATTTCCACAGTGTTGGCAAAGACTTTCACTATGGTCTTGGTTTTCCCAGGACATCCAATTCCATTGTCCTCATCTGCTCCCTCGTTCAAGTTGGCAACTGCATGATCTGGCTAGGAACTTCCCGACTGTTCCCGGGAATGAGCAAGGCATGAGAGCCTGGTCTCATCATTGCCCACTTCAGTGAGGGCTCCACTACCACCTTCTACTGCATCCTTGGTACATGAGGTTCCTGACCCTAGTCAGCTTCACTGTAGCTTTCCTGGCCAGGAGGCTACCCAACAGTTTCAGCCTTGCCAGGTTCATCACGTTCAGCATGGTGGTGTTCTGCAGCATCTGGGTCTCTTTCCTGCCCACATTCCTGAACACCAAGTGCAAGGCCATGGTGGTCAAGGAGATGTTCTCTATCGTGACCTCCAGCTCTGGGTTTCTAGGCTGTATCTTTGGACCCAAGATCTACATCACCCTGCTGAGGCCAGACAGAAACACCAAAGGGCAGTTACTGGAGTGACAGAGGAATCATGAAATGGCCCAGTAGAAGTTGAGATCACCAGGGCCGTTTTTAGAGGATCATGTACCTGGAGATGAGGATTCAAATGGCAGCTCCTTTCCACAGACCCATGATGCATTATACTTCACCAAAGGATGCTCTTTCACACTATGGTAATTTCCAGCATCAACTCCCAGCCTTCCCTTCATGGATGGCCTTGACAGCCTGAGTTCAGCTGAGCCAAGCACCAATCTCTTTCCCTGCAGGAGGCTGAGGGCAGCAGCTCCCAAAGGCAGAAGGAGAAAGTGGCAGATCTTTTCAGCGTGGCTCAGTGGAAAGAGCCTGGGCTTGGCAGTCAGAGGTCATGGGTTCGAATCCCGGCTCTGACACTTGTCAGCTCTGTGACTGTGGGCAAGTCACTTCACTTCTCTGTGCCTCAGTACCTCATCTGTAAAATAGGGATTAAGACTGTAAGCCTCATGTGGGACAATCTGATTACCCTGTATCTCCCCCAGCGCTTAGAACAGTGCTCGGCACATAGTAAGCACTTAACAAATACCAACATTATTATCTTTTCACATCTGGTCTGGTTCTCCAGGAAGGTCTTCGATATGTCAGACAGGGAAGAGCAATCCTGAATCACGCCCTACTCTAAGTATTCGATGCTGTCCTTTCAGGCACTGTCCTTTTCCCATTTCTCTCACCACTCTCCTCTGCTCACCCCACACCATAGCCCATAGCCCTCTCCTCCCTGCTGCTTCCTTGGGTTCCCCACTGGCCACTGGCCTTGCCCTGAGTCTTCCTTTCCCACACCTCTTGTCTAGGGTCCACAATTGGAGTCCAGTCAGCATAGGCAGTGGATGCTAGATTCAGCTCCCTGGGATAGAGGCTGGAGCCTTGATTATCTCTTCCCGCCCATCCATGGGAGCCTGAAGTAAATTGCCAGGGCTGGCAGATCCATGGTTTGCCCCCAGCCTTACCCCATAAGTGACCCTAATCTCTCCTCAGACACTCTCCTAGCTACCCCAGCCCAGGCCCTGATGCCAAACTGCTTATCTGCTGCCCCCTCTCCCTGGCTGGCTATTCCTCTGTTTCTGTGACAGTGGGAAATGGACAGCCTGTGTGTTTTGGACCCAGATATTTCACCATGGGCACTTTCAGAAATCTTGGTTCACCACACAGCTTCCTTCCTCAGGTGAGGAGAGTCAACCCTGACAGGCACAGGAAAGGAGGAGAGGAAATGGGTGGTATGAAAAATCTGAATTGCAGCCTTGTCTCTCTGTGTGCCCTCAGTCCGCCAACAATACCATAACTGAGGAACTTTCTTCCTGATCCCAGAATGTTCTGCGCAAACTGGGCCTGGTGTAAAAGTTGTTGCTGTTCCTCTTCAGACCCCTTTCACCTCCAAACAAGTAAAACATCCGTAACTGCAGCCTTGTTTCCCTGCATGCTGTCAGCCCCCTCCCACCCGAGTTGAGGAACTCTCAACTGAGAAGCAATTGAGAAGCAATTGCTTCAATTGAGAAGCAGCATGACTCAATGGAAAGAGAATGGGCTTGGGAGCCAGAGGTCATGGGTTCAAATCCCAGCTCTGCCACTTGTCAGCTGTGTGACTGTGGGCAAGTCACTTCACTTCACTGGGCCTCACTTCCCTCATCTGTAAAATGGGGATTAAGACTGTGAGCCTCATGTGGGACAACCTGATTACCCTGTATCTACCCCAGCGCTTAGAACAGTGCTCTGCACATAGTAAGCGCTTAACAAATACCAACATTATTAACTCTCAGCCAGCCCCCAGCATGCTTTGTGCTCCAGTCATGCTGCCTCCCAGGAAACCGACACTGGCTCCCCTCCACACCACTAAGGAGACCCCTCAATCCCATCCTGCTTTCCATCACCATAGCGGGAAAAGAATACAACATGAGGTTTCCTTCAAACCTCAAGAAAGTTACTGGTCTCCATAGCCATTTTTGTGGCTTTGGGTTTGCTGTAGTCTCTGAATTACAAAAATCCTGAAATTCTGCTCCTTTAGCCACAGCTCCCTACTGACTTTTGTTTTCATTTTGGATATTGTGTATTTTTCCTTTTCTCTTAAACTCTTTTAATGTTGTATTGTTCATTGTGCCTGAAGTGTTTGGTTCAAATCTTCTCCCTCACCTTTATTCATAAATTGTGAACCCCTCAAAGGACAGAGTCTAATTCCTGCTTTTAAAGAATATGATATTTGTTAAGTGCTTACATAGTGCCAGACATTATACTAAGCGCTGGAGGAAGTACAAAATAATTGGGTTGGACACAGTCCCTGTCGCACATAAGGCTCACAGTCTTAATCACCATTTTACAGATGAGATAATAATTGAGGCATAGAGAAGTTAAGTGACTTGTCCAAGGCCACATAGCAGACAAGAGAAGCAGTGTGCCTAATGGAAAGAGCCTGTGTCTGGGACTTAGAGGACCTGGGATCTAATCTTTGCTCCACCACTGCTGTTTAACCTTGGATAAGTCACTTAAATTCTCTGGTTCTCAGTTATCTGATCTGTAATATGAGAAATAAGACCATGACCTTTATGTGGGTCATGGACTGTGTCCACCTTAATTAGCTTGTATCTAGCCCAGCATTGAGCTCAGTGCCTGGCACATAGTAAGAGCTTAACAAACACCAAAGTGCCTGATACAGGAGTAGAACCCAGATCCTACAAATCCCAGACCCATGCTCTTTTCACTAGGCCATGCTGGTTCTTACCAGGCTATGCTGATTCTCACTTATATGCTGTTTCCCAGCACTCAGTACAGTGCACAGCAGGCAGTAAGCACTTAATAAATATACTTACTAGTTCAACTACCATTACTACTACTACTACTACTACTACTGGGAAGGAAATGGGTAGCTCATATTCCTCCAGAGCTTAAAGGAAGAAAGAAAAGTATATCAATTCTTTTTTTAGAAAATATTTGGCAGGAAATAGGACAGTAGGTGGGGAAGTGGAAAGTCTCTGTAAATGAAATAAAACCGAATATGGCTGCAGCTCAAGGGAGCAGAAAGAGAGGTGTGTGACAGCAATGACACACCCATTGGAAATCTTGGTAAAGTGTGTGGTATGAATGTCATCTTGTGCGGCACCCTGATATGCTCCCTTTGCTTTCCCCCCCGACCGCACCCCCCAGCCCCACAGCACTTATGTGTATATCTGTAATTTTATTTATTTGTATTGATGTCTGTCTCTCCACCTCTGGACTGTGGGCTTGTTGAGGGCAGGGATTGCCACTGTTCATTGTTGTACTGTACTTTCCCAAGCGTTTAATACAGTGCTTTGCACACAGTAAGTGCTTAATAAATACAATAGAGTGAATGAATGAATGAATGAATGAATGAATGAATGAATGAATCTTGATTGTCCCAACTGTGTTCATCTTGGGAGGTTTGGGCATCACACGATGATGACTGCTGTGTCCTGACCTGGGTCTAATCTCATTATCCTGCATCTGCCCCAGAAGATATATTTAGATAACAAATAAGCCTTCACCAAAGTGGTGTTGTCTTTAACTGGATGATAAATGTGACACACCAGCTTCCACTTGTTGCTTAATGCTCTATCCTCTTTTCCATTTGATTAACTCTTTCCCAAAGGCTGATTGCCCAGTGAGAGTTACTCAGGTTTAAATCTACAGCCCAGCAGAGGCAAGAAAAGGGCAGGCAGACAAAGGGAACAAAAATGTCCTTCCAGCAGCCCAGGGAGAGCAGGAGAGATCCAGGTGCCTGATTAGCTCTATTTCCTTCATTCATTCTTTCCATTCTTTCTTTCTGCTTTCCTTGGTATTGGGAATGTGTTCAGTTACAAAGAATGAAACTTATTGGGTTCATTGTTTTTGTATGTGTGTATGTGTTGGGGTGGGAGGAGGAGGGGAGAGGGTACCAGATTTGATCCAATTATTTACATTCTAATTGCAAACAAGTAGAACAGATCTCATTTTCACTAAAGACATAAATGTCTTAAAGGAGATGCCCTTTGGGGGAGGAAACTTTGCTCATCTAAAACAATCAGAAGTTATGGATTTCACAGGCTGGCTCTGTTGAGCTCTGTTTAGTCTCTTCCAAACTCTTAGGGACACAGTTCCCTAGTGGATAAAGCACGGGCTGGGACCAAGAAGGACCTGGGTTCTAATTCCAGCTCCAGGACTTGTCTGTTCTATGACCTTGGGCAAGTCATCTCACTTCTCTGTGCCTCAGCTATGTCATCTGTAAAATGGGGATTAAGATTATGACCCCTATGTTGGGACAGGAACTGTGTCCAACCCAATTGTGTGATATAATAATAATAATAAAGATGGTATTTGTTAAGCACTTACTATGTGCCAAACACTTTTCTAAGCACTGAGGTAGATACAAGGTAATCAGGTTGTCCCACATGGGGCTCACAGTCATAATCCCCATTTTACAGATGAGGTAACTGAGGCACAGAGAAGTTAAGTGACTTGCCAAAGTCACACAGCTGACAAGTGGCAGAGCTGGGATTAGAACCCACAACCTCGGACTCCCAAACCTGTGTTCTTGCCACTAAGCCACGCTACTTCACGTGTCTACCCAAGTGCTCAGTTCAGTGCCTGGCACATAGTAAGTGCTTAACAAATGCCCTCACCCCAGCCCTGGTGTTTCTTGAATTTTGATCTATTCTGACCTTTCTTGGTCTTTGTTGTCAATTGGACATCAATACAGCTATTTCACAAACAAATCCCAGGCAGGGCCTCTGATCCTTTCTAAAACATTCCTAAGCCAGTACCTACCATCACAAAAGATGCATAAACAAACTAAAGAGGAAAAATGTCCACATGCTCCCAATGTCCTTACCTTTATCCAGATGGTGTTAATAGTCATCCTCCTAGACTAATCTGGAAGCAACATGTCCCTTTCCCTGATGTTTGGCATCACAACATCTTCAGCCAGGTTTCAATTATCGCCTAACCAGTGTCCCATTGCCACCCCTTAACCTGGAAAAAACTTAGGAAGATATAAAATAAACCACATAATTGTTAGGCAGATAAGTATCCAACTGATCTATGGTTGAGAACAAAAACATATATCAGATTGTCATCCTTCTGTTGTCACTTTCCATCTCCCTGGGATGCAAAGCCTGGAATCTTTTAAATAGAAATCACAGTTACAAAGATAAACCTATGTCCTGACCTTATTCTTTACAAATATTGATGTCTGCCTCCCACATTTGGACTGTAAGCTCGCTGTGGACAGGGAATGTGTTTTTATTATTGTTGTATTGTACTCTTCCAAGCACTTAGTATAGTGCTCTGCACACACTAAGCACTGAATGAATGAAATATGACTATATGATTGATTGGTCACTAGAAGCACAAGATTTCCACCCCTTCCCTGGATGTACCTAATCACCACCTTGAGTGAAAAATATTTCTTCACCTGTACTCTAACATACTCGTCTAGATTCCTTCATATTCATTCATTCATTCATTCATTCAATAGTATTTATTGAGCGCTTACTATGTGCAGAGCACTGTACTAAGCGCTTGGAATGTACAAATCGGCAACAGATAGAGACAGTCCCTGCCCATTGATGGGCTTAGTCTAATTGGGGGAGACAAACGGACAAAAACAATAGCAATAAATAGAATCAAGAGGATGAACATCTCATTAAAACAATTGCAATAAATAGAATCAAGGTGATGTACATCTCATTAACAAAATAAATAGGGTAATGAAAATATATACAATTGAGCGAACGCGCACAGTGCTGAGGGGAGAGGAAGGGAGAGGGGGAAGAGCAGAGGGAAAGGGGGGAAAAGAGGGCTTAGCTGAGGGGAGGTGAATGGGGGGTAGAGGAGGAGCAGAGGGAGCAAAGGGAAAAGGGGAAGCTCAGTCTGGGAAGGCCTCTTGGAGGAGGTGAGCTCTAAGTAGGGTTTTGAAGAGGGGTAGAGAATTAATTTGGTGGAGGTGAGGAGGGAGGGCATTCCAGGACCGCGGGAGGACATGGCCCAGGGGTCGACTGCGGGATAGGCGAGAACGGGGGACGTTGAGGAGGTGGGCGGCAGAGGAGCGGAGCGTGCAGGGTGGGCAGCGGAAAGAGACAAGGGAGGAGAGGTAGGAGGGGGTAAGGTGATGGAGACCCTTGAAGCCTAGAGTGAGGAGTTTTTGTTTCGTGCGGAGGTTGATAGGCAACCACTGGAGGTTTTTAAGAAGGGGAGTGACATGCACAGAGCGTTTCTGCAGGAAGATGAGCCGGGCAGCAGAATGAAGAATAGGCTGGAGCGGGGAGAGCGAGGAGGAAGGTGAGATCAGAGAGAAGGCTGACACAATAATCCAGCCGGGATATTATGAGAGCCTGTAACAGTAAGATAGCCGTTTTAGTGGAGAGGAAAGGGCGGATCTTGGCGATATTATAAAGGTGAGACCGGCAGGTTTGGGTGATGGATTGGATGTGTGGGGTGAATGAGAGAGTCATCGCATATGGCACATGCCTTGACCTGAAACCTCTGCCGTACTTTCCCATCACTGTACACGACACCACCATCTTTCTTGTCTCACTAGCCCATAACCTTGGCATTATCCTTGACTCCTCTCTCTCATTCAATCCATATAGTCAATCCGTCACCAAATCCTGTCAGTCCCACTTTCACAACATTGCTAAAATCTGCCCTTTCCTCTCCATCCAAACTGCTACCATGGTAATACAACCACTTACCCTGATTACTGTATCAGCCTCCTGGCTGACCTCCCTGCCTCTTGTTTCTTTCCACTCCTGTCCATACTTTACTCCACTGTCCGGATCATCTTTCTACAGAAATGTTCAACACATGTCACCCTCCTATATAGTGGTTGCCTTTCCATCTCTGTATCTAACAAAAACACTTCACCACTGGCTTTAAAGCACTCCAACACCTCACCCCCTCCTATCTCACCTCCCTTCTCTCTTTTACAACCTAGCCCACATACTTTGTTCCTCTGCTGCTAACCTTCTCATGGTGCCTCGATCTCTCCTGTCTCCCCACCGAGACCTGGGCCATGTCCTACCTATGGCCTGAAATGCCTTGACTCTCAAAGCCTACAGACAATTACTCTCCTACCTTTCAAAACCTTACAGAAGGCACATCTCCCCCCAATAGGCCTTCCCAGACTAAGTCCCACTTTTCCTTACCAAGACACTCCCTTTTGCATTGCGCTGACTTGCTCTCTTTGCTCCTCCCCTCTCTCCCAGCTACACAGCACTTATGATGTATATTTGCCAAATTTGCCAAATTGTACATTCCAAGCACTTAGTACAGTGCTCTGCACATAGTAAGCACTCAATAAATACTATTGAATGAATGAATATCTGTAATTCTTTTAATTTGTATTGATGCCTGTTGATTTGTATTGATGTCTGCCTCCCCACCACACCCCCCCACTCCGGCCCCGATCGTCTCAAGACTGTGAGCTTGTTGGGGGCAGGGATTGACACTCTTTATTGTTATATTGTATTTTCCCAAGCACTTAGTACAGTGCTCTGCACACAGTAAATGCTTAATAAATATGATTGAATGAATGAAACATAACATACCTCTGGCACCAACACTTGCTGAAGCAAAGAAAAGGTTTCACCACACACAGGACTATAAAGCCTCCTAGGAAGCTCTGACTACCAGTTCCACTAGCCCCCACACTGAGGATTGGGAGGAGAAATCCAGGATGTCACTCCATTTTGCCCCTTCCTGAAGGAATTGTAAATACATAGCTAGGCCAATCAGAGGAAAAGAGAAGGGAGGAGGTGGGAGGGAAGATAGTGTTTTTCATGGCTACCTTACTATTACGGGCTCTCGTTATATCCCGGCTAGACTACTGTGTCAGCCTTCTCTCTGACCTCCCTTCCTCCTCTCTCGCCCCGCTCCGGTCTATTCTTCACTCCGCTGCCCGGCTCATCTTCCTGCAGAAACGATCTGGGCATGTCACTCCCCTTCTTAAACAACTCCAGTGGTTGCCTATCGACCTCCGCTCCAAACAAAAACTCCTCACTCTAGGCTTCAAGGCTCTCCATCACCTTGCCCCTTCCTACCTCTCCTCCCTTCTCTCTTTCTACCGCCCACCCCGCACGCTCCGCTCCTCTGCCGCCCACCTCCTCACCGTCCCTCGGTCTCGCCTATCCCGCCGTCGACCCCTGGGTCACGTCCTCCCGCGGTCCTGGAACGCCCTCCCTCCTCACCTCCGCCAAACTGATTCTCTTTCCCTCTTCAAAACCTTACTTAAAAATCACCTCCTCCAAGAGGCCTTCCCAGACTGAGCTCCTCTTCCCCCTCTACTCCCTCTGCCATCCCCCCTTTACCTCTCTGCAGCTAAAGCCTCATTTTCCCCTTTTCCCTCTGCTCCTCCACCTCTCCCTTCCCATCCCCACAGCACTGTACTCGTCCGCTCAACTGTATATATTTTCGTTACCCTATTTATTTTGTTAATGAATTGTACATCGCCTTGATTCTATTTAGTTGCCATTGTTTTTACGAGATGTTCTTCCCCTTGACGCTGTTTAGTGCCATTGTTCTTGTCTGTCCGTCTCCCCCGATTAGACTGTAAGCCCGTCAAACGGCAGGGACTGTCTCTATCTGTTGCCGACCTGTTCATCCCAAGCGCTTAGTACAGTGCTCTGCACATAGTAAGCGCTCAATAAATACTATTGAATGAATGAATGAATGAATGAAATGGTATTTTTAAAGTACTCATTATATGTCAAACACTTTTCTAAGCTGTGGGGTAGGTAAAAGTTAATTACTTTTGCAAGAAGACTCTGGATCATTGACAGCCCTCCAACTGGGAGAACAGGACACAGGGGAGGGTTGTGTTGTGATCCTGGACACAGGAAGGGATCAGAGATGATCTCAGGTGAGATTTAAGTTATCGGGCAGAAGCAGGACTCAGTAGGAGCAATGCTCCTGACCCAGGGGGCAAAAAAGAAAATAGGAGGCCCTGCTTCCAAGTCTTGGAAAGAATGAGACTGGAAGTTCAGATGCAACAAGAGAACAGGGAGAAGAACTAGAGGAATGTGAGCTCTGGGGTGCCTACAAGAAAGTGCAGAGGGCCCTGTGGTGACAGAGGAGTGGAGTTGGGGGCGATGAGTGGGGGAAGAATAGTAGATGCAGGGAAAGAAGATATGAACCAGAATTATTTTCACAGTTAAGAACTAAAGAAAAGACTAAACATTATTGGAATTTCTGATCTCAGTGTGTCCCTGAGGTAGAGGTTGGAGGAGAAGCTCTAGTTTCCAGCGATATACATCACTCTGGGAAGCCATGGGATGGGGAGGGAGCACTTTCTCCTGTAATTTACTGTTCTCTAACTTCCTGTAGCTACCTGCCTCCTGTACCTAGCTGGTGCCTATTGATTTATTCATCTTCAGGGCAACTCTTGGGCTTCAGTCAAAGAGTGGCAGCAGTGATAGAGTTTCCCTTAGCAGAAGGTCCCCAAGCCTATGTTTAAGAATGGAAGATCAGCAGAATCTAACTAGGGTCGAGGCACTTCTAAAGTGATTACAGGGTCTGTTTTGACCAGGATTTAGAGCTGAGAATAATCAACAATGTCACGATAATTCTTCTAACCCCTGCTTATCTCCCTGCAAGAACTAGTCATAAACCTTCCCCTTTGGGAATGCATGAAAACTCAGAATCATGGTCTTGTAAATCTCATTTGTGATAGCATCCCAAATCCCAAGGTGTGGAATATGTAGAAGCTTCTCAGCCTTGCTAATTAACCCTTAGTAGGAAGTACTCAACTCCTTCATTGAAGACCCTCTGAACTTGAAAGGAGAGTGTGTCATTCTCCCTGTGGCCATTGTTCAAAGTCGTTTTTAAATTCACCAAAGTGCTTTGTGATCATCTATCCAAATTTCCTTTCTCACAAAAAAGTTATTTTTTAAAAAGAAATCTCTCTAGAATAATTCCCACGAACAACTCCTGTTCTTTTCAAAGAAATCTGTGTAACATGACAGGCTTCCTGGTGTCTCACACAAATATTCCAGATTCTCTGATTCCACACTTATGCCACTACCCCAAGGTATTCCCCCTAGAATGAAACACTTAGTGATGGTGAGATTCCTCTAGGCTGATAGCCTAAATGTAAAGGAATTTAATCACACTCTAACAGATATCCCTAACATATGAAAGACTATTTTAATTCTACTCTCCCAGTTGGCTCTTTGGCATACTCAAACCAAACATTGGATGACTAGCTTTCTAAACACTTTGGTACCTACCTCAAAATAAACAAGTTAAACATTTGCTTGAGGGAGGCACTTTCCCTTGAAGGATGACTTGTATTAAGACCAAAGATTCCTCCTTTTCTTCTTCCTTAACATAGAGATAGATTGTAAGTACTATGTGGGACAAAGACTGTGTCCAATCTCATAACTAATTGTTGTGTCCAACAATTAGCCCATCATAAGTGATTCTAAAATCCAATAATCAATTACTTCTGACATGGGGACCGGAAAAGGATTGGCAGCTTGGCTGAAGGGCTAGTCTATAGCTGAGCATCTGAGGGCAGTGAAGCAGTGTGGCCAAGTGGATAAAGCACAGACATGGGAATTACAGGTATCTGAGTTCTAATCCCAACTCCACCACATGTCTGCTTGTGTGACCCTGGGCAAGTCACTTTACTTCTTTGTGTCTTTGTTACCTCATCTGTATAGTGGGGATCAAGACTGTAAACCCCATGTGGGACAGGGACTGTGTCCAACCTGATTTGCTTGTACTAACCCCAGCCCTTTGTACCGTACCTGGCACATAGTAAGCGCTTAACAAATACCACATTAACTTAGCAATGCTGGCCTTTCGTGCCTGGGTTCCTGAATACCAAAGTGCACAAAATTGAATAGCTGCCTGTGACTATTGCAGAAGGAATGAGAAAGGAATCCCTGTATGTGAGGAGAAAGAAGCAGGGCAATACCTTTTTTCTTCCTAAGAAAGCATCAGTGGACACTGGACTCACCGGAAGAAGTCAGAGCCATTCAGAGTGGATGGTGTATCTTCAAGTCCCAGCACAGGTAGCGGTGATCCCTCTGGAAGGGTCAGGCCAATCCTTTTCTGGTGAACTGAGGGAGCTATATCCCATGGATGGAAACAGCTAGAGGTGAAGAGTCATGTGCATGAGACTGGAGTCCTCAAAGTAAGGATCCAAATGTCGTTTCCTAGCCTGTGACACTGAGTGCCCTGCTAGAATTTTCAGGTGTTGGATACTGAAATTAGGTGGAAAATCCAGTCCCAAAAGATCTGCTCTCATGCTCCCCTAAGAGGTTAATAAAAGCCTCCTTTCGAGCAAAATAGTGAGCCAGCAAGAGTCATAACAGACACTGACCATGACAGCACATCTAAAGACAATCTATGTGTGTACACAGAAGAGTCAGAACTGTGGATCCCTAATTGTGAATTCCATCATCAGTGACATCTTTGAGCAGGAAAGACAGCTACATATAAATTTCAAAATGAGTGTCAGTAGAGGATGCTTTCTGGGTTGGAGGCACAGCACACTTCTACTGCACCACTTTACTAAGTTTCAGGAATCATAGCTGGAATAATCTTTACAGCAGGATCCTCTTTGCCCTTCACTTTGGATATCTCAAGACTCTTCTAATCACCTATGTATTTTCCTTCCTTCTTTCTTCCTATCTGCCATTTCCTTCAAGGAATGATCTCTCCCCAAACATACTCCTGGAAACCCTGCACTTCTTGATGCTGTTTGGGACACGGTTCAAAATCAGGCATCTTTTATTCCCTGAGCGAAGCCATCTTTCTCAGGATTGGAGTGTTCAGAGACAGGAAGCTGCCAGGAATGGCCAAAGCTCATCAAACAAATGGCTGCCAACCAGGGGAAAGAGAAGAGAGTCAAGTGCAATTTCATTTCTTCCTCAAGGGAAAAGTAGCCCTAGGTAGGAAGTGGACACATTATGATATCATGAGCCAAGGGACAAGAAAACCAATGATAACCCAGGTACACTGAACCTGGAACTCTTTTTCCCCACCCCTTTAAGAGAAAGGCCCTCTAATAGAGGTCTTCTTCCTCTATCCTAGCTAAGGTGCTTACTCACCTTGGGTGGGGTGTTCTTCACAAAGTAGGAAAGCAAGAAATACTGTTGATTGATTACCCAGCATTTATAGAAGAGCCAGCAGGAAAGCATGGAACAGTAGAAGAGGGGAAGAAGGAGGAAGCATCTTGTATGCACTTTTTTTATTTTACCAGATAAAGGCAGAGGCAGGAGGAGGGCCCCCTTTAGCAAGAACACACATCTCTCCCAGGTTCTTTCCCAACATATCTTACCTTATTTTCTGAGCCTCTGACATGTCTGGTCTCCATATTACTCCCTCTGGATTGTTTCTGTTTCCCAAAGCATCACTTTGATTTCACATTCAGATGTGGCAAGACAGAGATGCTCACCATAAATGTGATAATGAAGGAGATGGTTTTACAGGCTGAAGCTCTCACTTCAAAACAGAATGACAAGAGAAATTCCCTTTTAAAGGGAAATACTAGAACTCTAGAGTAATTTCTCTCCACCTGAGAACGGCTCTTCTAGTATTCTGAGCAGGTAGATTAGTAATAATAATTGGAGTATTTGTTATGTACCAGGCACTGTACAAAGCGCTGGGGTTGGTACAAGCAAATCGGGTTAGATACAGTTCCCGTCCCACTTGGGGCTTACGGTCTCAATCCCCGTTTTACAGATGAGGTAACTGAGGCACAGAGAAGTAAAGTGACTTGCCTAAGGTCACACAGCATACAAGTTGGTGGAGCTGGGATTACAGCCCGTGACCTTCTGACTCCCAGGTCCATGTCTATCCACTATACCATGCTGCTCCTCAGTTTAGTGAGCTGCTCTTCACTGCTGCACCCTGGGTTCAATTCCTGACCAGGATCTTTTTTTAATGTAATTTTTACTCTCTTAGTTACACAATATTGAGAATGAAATAACTGAAATCCAACTCATCTTACTGTCCCATATTTCCTCAGCAATGTCTTTTCTCTTGGAAATGCTTGAATCACCCATTATCGTTGCCCAGCAGTTCCAAGATTCAAATGTAGAGCCCTTGAGATTCATTTATTAGTATTTATTGAGCTCTTACTATGTGAAGAGCACTGCACTAAGCACTTGGAATGTACAATTCAGCAACAATAAAACTGCCGGTGGAGTAGAGCCCAGAACAGGTTGGTTCCTGTGGGATGAGATTCACCCCTAGTACCTATGAATGGCCATGGCCCAGCAGGTGTGGCTTTTTGTTGGTTTTAGTTAAGGGAACCCTAGGACAATGTCCTGTCTGAAGTCAAATGTGCCGCTATTGTTCCAGGAGATTTCGGCATGGGAAACTCATTCCCCAAATCTCATGCCTGGTCCATTCTAAAGCTGGTTTTGAGGGTGATAGTCAGAGGGACCTTCCTGCACAACAATCCCCTTCTTCCATTGCTCCCTTTCTTTCTTCCTCTTTCCCTTTCTTATTCCCTGTCTCTGTTTATTCTGCCCTCTCGCTCTTCCTTTTTCCCTTCCTCTCTATCTGCCCCCCACTTCTCTCTCTCTCTCTACTTCTTTCCTCACCAGCTGTGCTGCCCATTTTATGCTCCATCCTCTGATTTTCCCCTTGATGGTATTAAGGGCTGGGAGATATGGACAATACAAATATGCATGAGTGTCCAGGATTTACTCTTGAAAAAGATTTCTGAAAAAAGACTAGTCCAAATAACTGTACTGGCAAACATGTCCACCTGTCATACAGTAAGCTGAGGTTAGATTCGCAGAGTGCGTGGCAGTTGGTCCCTTTCATAAAAATATTTTTGTCCTATACTACATTCATGGTTTAGGTTCAACAACTGTGACTTCTAGAGCAGGAAATAGAAATTACGTATCTCCATGAGTTCCATAGTCGGGAATTTGTCCAGAAAACCCCTCAAAGGATATGGGAAATGATCTTATTTAAATGATGCATGGTTTGCAGACTTTCTCCAGTCAATAATTTTCATTAGTTCCTAACATCAAATTATAAGATCCTCAAGGGCAGAAAAAACATTTCTTGTAGGTGTCCTACTTTCCCGGGCTCTTGGTAGGTACGCTGTCCTACTTTCCCTGGCTCTTGGTAGGTGCTCAAGGAATGCCATCAATTGATTGATTGATTGATCAATTAGGAGACAACAACCTGCATTAAACTATGGACTTTTAAATTGATTGGAATTCAGTGGCCCTAATTACAGTGTGAACTCTCTGCCAGCAAGGGGTAGTGGCCCATGGCCCCACCCCGCTCTTTATGAAAGGAAGATTCTGGGGTCCCTCTGCTACTTTGCTGGATTCTCTCCATGAGGCTCATAGCTGCCCAAGTATCTCAGTGGCTGAGGCTCCAGCAATGGATCCACACCAAGTTGGCAGAGTGTGATGGAAGGGAATTGTCGGCTTGGGTCTGGTGGTTTGGGAGTGGGGCTTCCCGACCAAGGTCCTTAGGGAGAAGGCAGATACGAACAGGATGTGGTGGCATTGCCCAGTGCCCCATGAGAGTGGATCAACCTGAAGAAGTGGTCTGGGCCCGGATCAAATCAGGTCAGTGGTGTTCTTCCATGAGGGATGCCGCTGGGAAAGCCTCAGGAGCAGGGAGTTCTAGACAATCCAGTTTCCAAAACATCAGTTCCCTTTTGTCCTCCACTCTGGCACATTGAGGCATTGCCACCTAGCTGGCCAATACCTACTGTGTCCCATTGAGGTTCCTTGAGACCACCCACTGGAATTTCCTGAATCCCAATTTAATTTTTATTCCTGTTTGCCTGGAAGTCAGAGAAAACCTGAGATGGGGAAGGCACAAAGTTTCTGGCCTGACTAGTGTCTGTTCTACTTCCTGCAAAAGAGCTGCCAAAGAGCATTACCTCCCATGAAGCCTCACCCAGGAGCTTTGTCTAGATCAGCCCAAAGGTGACCTGGGTGAAATCTATAGTATTATATAGCATTATTCCAAATGATTGAAGGGAATGAAGAGGTTGAACAGTCATGGCATGAGAATTCTACCAGCAAGACAGGAGGACAAGCCCATTGCCCAGAACTGGAGACCCCTCAGAGGTCAGGTAGGGTGGAGGAAAAGTTAGGGTATGGATCTCAAACTGTCCTTGCACAGAGAGAGATATAATGGTGAATGGTAGATGATGTCATTGGATTTTTTAAGTCTGAGGTTGAGAGGTGGGGTTGACAATGATGGGACCTGGGCCCCAGCAGAGAATAATATAAAATGATTGGCCATTCACCTCCACATCAAACTGTAACTCCACACCATAGGTTTTAAAACACTCAAACACCTTAGCTTCTTCTACCTAACCTTCCTGATTTCCTACAGCAATCTAGCCCACATATTTTGTTCCTCTAATGCCAACTTACTCACTGTACTTCGATCTCATCTATCTTGCTGATGACCTCTCTTCTCCTGGCCTGGAATGCCCTCCCTCTTCATATTTGACAGACTTTCACTCTCATTTTCTTCAAAGCCTTAGTAAAAGCACATCTGCTCCAAGAGGCCTTCCCCGACTAAGCCCTCATTTCCTCTTCTCCCACTCCCTCCTGTGCCACCTTTACATTTGGATTTTCACCTTATATTCACAACTTCCTCAGCCCCACAACACTTATGTACATATCCATATTTTCTTTATTTATATTAATGCCTGTAACTCTCTCTAGACTTCAAGGTCATCGTGGGCAGGAAACGTGTTTACCATCTCTGTTATATTGTATTCTCCCAAGCACTTAGTATTCATTCATTCATTCATTCATTCATTTATTCAATAGTATTTATTGAGCGCTTACTATGTGCAGAGCACTGTACTAAGTGCTTGGAATGTACAATTCGGCAACAGATAGAGAAAATCCCTGCCCACTGACGGGCTTACAGTCTAGTCGGGGGAGACAGACAGACAAAAACAAGACTACTTAATAACAATAAATAGAATCAAGGGGATGTACACCTCATTAACAAAATAAATAGGGTATTAAAAATATATACAAATGAGCACAGTGCTGGTGGCGGGGAGGGAGAGGGAGAGGAGCAGAGGGAAGGGAGGAAAGGGGGCTTAACTGAGGGGAGGTGAAGTGGTACTTAGTACAGTACTTGCCAGTGAGTCAGTCATATCTATTGAGTGCTTACTGTGTACGGAGCACTGTGCTAAGCACTTGGGAGAATACAATATAACAATGTGTCTGGTATAGTACTGTAACCAGACACATTCCCTGCCCACTCACAATAAGTATACTTAATAAATAATAATAATAATAATAATAATGTTGGTATTTGTTAAGCGCTTACTATGTGCCGAGCACTGTTCTAAGCGCTGGGGTAGACACAGGGGAATCAGGTTGTCCCACGTGGGGCTCACAGTCTTAATCCCCATTTTACAGATGGGAGAACTGAGGCACAGAGAAGTTAAGTGACTTGCCCACAGTCACACAGCTGACAAGTGGCAGAGCTGGGATTCGAACTCATGAGCCCTGACTCCAAAGCCCGTGCTCTTTCCACTGAGCCACGCTGCTTCTCTGTGCAATAATATAAATACTGGCTCAATAAGTATGATTGATTGATTGCTAGGCCTGTGATATGTGGTATTAGGCATTTGCTATGTATGCTGTTCAGCTTCATATTTCATTTGTTTTGTGACTCCTAGAGAACCGTCAATCCTCAGCAACCTCACTTGCAGCTTCCTGAGCAGAGGTTGGGGGTGAGGAGCATAGGGGAACTTTGATGAATAGTCATGAGATTATAGACATTATATAATTCAGAAGATAAATACATATATGTGTGTTTGCTGTGGAGATAGTGTGTTGTAGAAGCCACTAAATGCCCAAATGTTTTGTTTTGTCTTCAGTCTGTTTTTAGGTTGAAACTTTCCATGGCCTGTGTAAGGTAAATTGAATAAGGCAAATTGAGAAGAACAGCTCCTTCCGTGTTTCAGGCTCCATATCCAGGCTCCAGCTCAGGAGAATATAGGTGCTCCACGAGCTCCGGACCTCCAAAAAAAAAAGTTGCATTGATTCATAGACTGAGTATAAATTCCTATGTTTCCATGGGTCTGAAATCTGGCACAGTGTCTGTGGAGCGAGATGTTCAGGAGGCAGCATGCCTTAATGGAAAGCAGATGTGACTTGGAGTCAGGATTTCAGGGTCCTAGTCCTGATTCTGACACATCCCTACTGGCATTAAGCAATTCATGCAATTTCTCAGGTTTTTTTTCTGTTCTCTCTCCCTTTTAAACTGCGAACATCATGTAAGACAGGGACTGTCCAATAAGTTATAATTGATTCTATTTATGGTATTTGTTAAGCACTTACTGTGTGTCAAGCACTGTTCTAAGTGGTGGAGTAGATGCAAGTTAATCAGGTCAGACCCACCCCCTGTCCCATATGGGACTCAGAGGCATAGCAAGTTTTGAATACCTATTTTACAGTTGAGAAAACTGAGACTCATAGAAGTTAAGTGATTTGTCCAAGTTCATGCAACAGAAAACTGGCAGAGCTGGAATTAGAACCCACATTCTTTAACTACTAAGCCTGTACTCTTTAAATGAGACCACCTTGCCTACCTAGTGAAAGGATTAAAAATAACAGCAATGATAATGTGATTAGTGAAAATTAGTGAAGGTGATGCTCACCCCTACCCCCCTACAACTGTCTGGCTTGAACTTCCCACCTCTCTCAACCTAGCTGTGTGACAAGACCTGAGTACTAGGCCTAAAAGACCCAAAATGGAAGCTTTCTGAACTGTCTCTCCCAGTCTGGGAAGATAACTCTCTCACTGGAGTAGTACCATCTGAAGGATGAGGTTAACTTCTATTAATAGATTCTGGTTCTTATCCAGTAGAAATATTGGCAAAAGCCTTATTCACTAGGCCTAGATGGAATCCATTTTCCAAAGCAGAGGACTTTTCCTTTCCAAAAAGGATAGTGGGCTGTGGGAAGATATTTTTTATCCAATAAATCAATTTGACTTTGTACTGTTGCCTGATAAGGGAATGTGAACTGATAATAGTGTCTAACCATAGTACTTATTAATCATTATCACTATCATCTTCATCATTATCATCATTTTCAATCAGCAGTGGTATATATTTGAGCCCTTACTGTTTGCAGAACACTGTAATAAATGCTTGGGAAAGTAATAATAATAATTATGGAATTTGCCAGGCACTGTAGTAGTGCTGTGAAGGATACAAGCAAATCAAATTGGACTCAGTCCCTTGTTCCACGTGGGGCTCACAGACTCAATTCCCTTTTTACAGATGAGGCAACTGAAGCATGGAGAAGTTAAATGACTTCCCCAAGGTCACACAGCAGCCAAGTGGCAGAACCCAGTATTAGAACCCAAGACCTTCTGATTTCCAGGCCCATGCTCTATTTACTGTGCCATGTTGCTTCTCACTATGCCA